>NC_043008.1:39947441-39952441 GCF_006345805.1 Octopus sinensis
TGCGCTTGCGTGTTTGAGTGTGCGAGTGTGTATGTCTATTTTCTGATATTAATTTCTTTGAAGCGAAAAAGGCCACATTTCAATTTGAGTACGATTATATAATACCGTTGCAGGCTTGTATTTCAGACATTTATATGATAAATATTGAACGTGTTATATGTTATACGTCATCTATGTCAAATGCATTGGGTATGGTTAATCGGATTTAATAGGGATTAATGTCCAAATTCTGCTTGGAGCAAATGATGTATTGTCTCCTTTCATTATCCTTATACTTTGTTGAAGGATATTCACTTTACGTATCTTCTGTAAACAAACGCTTCAGACCCAGCTGCGAAGGATTTCGAATAAAATATATTTCTTTTGTATGTTATATAATGTTTTTCAGCGACTTGTTTGTACAGGGTTTATTATTATAGATTTTTATAAATAAAGAATTTACCCGGATCTTTTCGGTTTGAAGGGCAGTTTTTTCTAGCGGTGTCATATGAAATTGTCACCCATAATTATGACCCTAGTATCGATCTATTGCATTTCAATCTATTTTAGGGTTAGGGTTAGTTAGGGTTAGGGGTGGGGGAAGGGTATCTTTTTTTCTTCACAAATGTAAATAAACCCATTCTGTTTCATAAACGAGGGACATATTCATACAGCACAGAATGCTTTTTAACTCAAAAGACGTCACTGATTGGTTGAAATTGCAAAAATTGAAGAAAAAACAACAAATATCTTACAAACTATAGAATTTTCTCAATAAAGCCAAGAGAAAAAGATGTTTATAAATACATTCTACCAGTATACGAAGTTAAAAATTTTTTAGGTACCTAGAAATTATGTTAAAAACTGCCGTTCAAACCGAAAAGATCCTTTTACACACTCATTTTTATTTCTATAATCAAACTTGTAAGTTTGGTAACTCACTTGTAACATTGGCATTACGTATGAACATAAAATATTTTGGAACATCAAATTCCACCAAATTTAGAAATTGTGTTGGAAAATTCCCTATATACGTCTACATAACAGAGGAGAAAATAAATGCATGCTATTTTTTCGTTCTTTTTCTTTTTTGTTTTCTAAATCCTTGCGCCGTTCGCTTCTAGTCTGTCAACATTTTAGACAGTAAACACTACGTTAGTGTATTTTCAATTTTATATTCAGATTTCGCTCTTTGCTTAAAATTCTCTGCTATGCATGTGAATGTTGTTGTTTGGAACTCAGAAGAATTGGTGGATTACTATCAGAATGAAATAAAATTATATTCCATTTCAAACCGAATATAAATTTTCGAAAAATGGTTAGGTAGGTTTATTTTTTTTTTTGACCAAAAACTAGATCTCGCATGATATTTTAGTATATATTTTCAGCTTAGCTTTGGCGATTATATATTCTTATAAGTGTGTCCATAGCTAAACATAATGATGGATTCAAATTTTGACACAATTCCAGCAGTGTTTGACAAGATGGAGAAATGATTATATCGAATGCAGAACTAGAGGGTTACTTATTTTCATCGATTCCGAAAGGAAAAGTCGATTTCGGCCGATTTAGAACTTAGAACGTAAAAGCAGACGAAATACCTCTAAATATTCTGACTGGAGACCTTTTGCCGCCTTATACGTACGTATAATAATGCAAACTGTAATATGCTTAAACTGAGAAATATAACTCTCAAGAAGGTCTTCTTTTATAGGCTTATGTATACACACGCATGGGAGCACTCGCACACACATGTATCTATATCGGTGTAAAAGAGTAAACTTTTAATTTCATAAAATATTCACTGACTTTTCTATATAAAGTACTATTTGCTATTTTCCCTATCAAAATTGTGAAAATATTTTTTTTATATACTATACAACATTTTGATCTCATGATACCTGTCTATTTTTACACATCATGGTAATTTATCATTGATACTTCGATCTCAGAGTTACTAAGTTCAAGGACTCATCCTACCTCAGTTTTTACAAGTGTCGCAAGAGGTTAATGGAAACACTGTCTTGAATTATTTATTTACTATTTCAGTTACATTACTAGAGACTTCAAATGCTTGCTATTTTATTCAAATATCAAAGTGATTTCGTTTGCGAAATCATTAAAAAAATTAATTAGGTTTCCTGCAATTATTAAATTCTATACAACTTTCCAAGAGTCGAAGTATAACTTAATTTAATTTTTTGAACTTAAATCAGTGACATTATTAATTGCATTCCTTTTCTGTGATTTGTCATTGTACACACACTTAGCAGGAACATATAGTCACGAACACTTGCATGCATCGCTTTTAACACACGCAAACATATGTGAGAGGGTGTAATAGTTTTAATTTGAACGGAAAATAGCTTATTCACGATGAAACTTAATTCAATAATAGTGATACAGAAAGACTGTTTTGTGTGGCGTACAGTAACGCCAGAGTTCAGATTACGCAAAGCGTGCATCTACTGCGAGACAGACAGTGAATAGAATCACTCACGAGCACACACATACACACACAAGCACGCCCACGCACACACACACACGAACACACACGCACACAAGCACGCCCACGCACGCACACACACACACACACACACACACACACACATAGATGTGCTAGTGTATGCATTTCCCGTCTATCCCTCAGCATACGCCTGTTTTTACTAACTCAGTTTCGACGTTTCCCACCACTTTTTCGCCTTGCAATAAGCTTTTTTAACTATCAGTTTCTATGCAGAAAGTGATAAGGCCTACTTCAGAACTCCACATGTGTAACTCACCTGCCGTGGCCTGAAGCTAAAAACATTTTTTCTGCGATGAACTCGATATTTGCATATTAGAAAAGTCTTATCCAACTTCTTTCCTCGATGAAAAATCAAAATTTTAACTGCTACCTAAATTAGTCATAAATTGGTACCACAATCGTCGAAAGTTTAATTTCCCTACCTAATCATTTGGCAACTGTTTTTCGGCACGTGAAATGCATGGAAGCTATGTTTTAAAACTGCTTATGCCCTTATTTCTCTTAGAACCAATCTCTCTAATAATTAGATTAAATTCAGTTTTTGTGTATGTTCTGTCGTCGTTAGAAATGTGCACAGTTTATTTGTTTATTCAATGGCAAGCCATCACAAGCAGATATGTGGATATTAAGCTAGACTAATTGTATATATTGAGAGATCAAATAAATTATAATTCTTACGAATGTTATATGAAATGACTTTTTTAAGCTATAGTCGGTTGAGGATATACACGTCTTCTATAAGCTAAAGTACAAAGCACACGTTTACAAAAAATGGCATCCTATATGAAAGAAGATTCATTTATGACAGTACTTTATAATATTTGAATATATTTGCTGTTGACTGGAGAAAGAGACTTGGAACGTCTCCACTGATGAACTGTGAAGAAACTGTAAAATTTGCGACAGGTAGCCTCTACCTAATCTCTGCATACATGAAATGTACAGAATGTATGTAATTATAGTATCATTTCTCTCAGAGACATCTTATCTAATACCTATCTATCTATCTATCTATCTATCTATCTATCTATCTATCTATCTATCTATCTATCTATCTATCTATCTATCTCCTCACTTATTCGTCTATCTATTTATCTATCTATCTATTTATCTATCTATCTATCTATCTATCTATCTATCTATCTATCTATCTATCTATCTATCTATCTTTCTATCTATCCATCTATCTATCTATCCATTTATCTATCTATCTATCTATCTATCTATCTATCTATCTATCTATCTATCTATCTATCAATCTATCTATCTTTCTTTCTTTCTATCTGTGTGTTTGTGTTTGTGTGTGTCTTTATGTGTGAGTATGTATGTGTGTGAGTGAGTGTGTATGTGTGGGGGGTTGCTTGAGTGGGTGTGTGTATCTGCATGTGTACGTGTCGTATTACACATGGCTTTGGTTTGTATATGTGAGCGTTTGTTGACGATATATATACATATATATATACTATGGTGCGAATCTCAGAATTAAATTACAATTTTTTGTAAAATCTGTTTTGTTTCAAACAGATATATATTTTCCACACATACCGTTTAAACAGACAATGAAAGAATTCGGCAAGTATTTGATATAGTATCGTGAAAAACAAAATCTTTGAATGCAAATTCGTCAAAAGACCGGAACAGGAAGTAAAATTTCAAAGATGGCGCTGGAGTAAGTGCCTGCGGTGTTATTGATGTAAAATGAAGATCATCACATGACGGGAAAAGTTCTTAAGAATATCATGCACTGAATTTCTTTAAATTACTTAAATTTGTTTTCCTTTATTCATTTTATTGTTTTGTGGTTGAAAATATGATGTGGTTGATGTTTCCTTCATCTTACATTTATCCATTTTATATTTCATTTAGACTGAAAAAAATGCGGCAATATGTTGTTTAGAATCTTTTGTTAGTAAAAGTTGTACTGATTAAAAATGTGAAACGAATGTTATTCTTAAGAAATGAAAATAAAAATAGAGAAATAATAATCTCTAAGACCAGCAATTCCGAAAGGAGGACTTTCATTTGAGCACTGACATTATTATATCCAGTCTGTCAGTAAGTGGGTAGGAGTCAAAGTCTGTTTCGGTGGAATTTGAATTCTGAATATAAAGAGTAGAATTAAACGCAGCAAAGTATTCCTTTTAGCTCATTGACTTAATATATATATAATAAATAATAAAATATGTTCCAGGAATACACACACACACACACACACACACACACACACACACACACACACACACACACACACACACACACACACACACACACACACACACAAACACACACTGTATAATCGAAAACTGATAATGAACACGTAGTTAAGATATGTACTGTGACACCTCGTGAAACACCCAGAAAAGTAATAATTTGTATAAATTGATTACACGTGAAAAAACAAACGAAAAAAAAAGCGATCTGAGTTCTTTAGCAGCTAAACATTTTTTAGCTGAAAGATGAAGAAAATGGAATTGAGTCAAAATTAATGAGAAGC
>NC_043008.1:39957441-40039941 GCF_006345805.1 Octopus sinensis
GAGAAAAAGACAGTTTAGGTGGCAGAGCCATAAATCAAGGTCCCTTTGAAGTAGAAATCATTTGGGTCCAGTACGAATATATTTCAGCCAAAATTTGCGGGCTAAAGCTGATGGGGTAGGAAGAATAAAACTTATAATACTTAACTATTTGACAGGCATAATCCCAATGATAATTTGAAATATATAGGAACATTTTAGAGAGGTTTTCAAAGAATTTCAGTATTTTACACAATATAGGGATGGAAAATATAGAAATAATTTCATATTTATATAAGTTTCTATACTAATTTAATATATATTTATAGTTAATTAGTAAATAGTAATTTATTGGTATTAATGAGTTAAATTAAAGGGATATTTTAAAAATTTCATATATTTTCTATTTGCTAATAACCTTAGAATATATCTCTTGTATTATAAAATAGATAGTGAAATATATCAGTATGGTTCTGTAAAGGTTGACTGTGAACTCAATAGAAACGTATTATCAATAAAATGATATAGTGGGTAAATAAATAAGGAAAAAATGGTGTGAAATTAAAGTAAATAAATTTAAATGAGTATATTGAAAAATAAAAATGAGTTATTGTAGAATATTATAGATAAGGGGTAGAATAAATTTGTGTTCAAAAACTTATTATAGATTATACCTAGCTTAGTTATATTAATAGGTGAGGTAAGCTGTTATGAGAAATTCTCTTATAATTTTATAATTTCTATATTAAAATTAATAATTACTTATCATGGGAATTGTCGTAAATGATTACTATTTAATACCGTGTAAAGAAATGATCAAGCTATTGTGTAAAATTTATGCTATTAATAAGACTTATATAAAATTTTGTGTTCTATTATAGATTTAAGAAAAGGTTATTATTATTCCTTATATGATAATTTATATTTATTAATTGGTACTTATAAAATATTATCTTCTTCTTTCTTTATAATTTATTAATAAAGCTTTCTAACATATACAAAGATCATGAGGTTGAGGTTGTTTTAGAGAAATAGAAACCAAGTAACCTAGATACTATTATACATTCTTTATCAGGTTTTGAATATTAATTAAGGGGATTTAGATGAACTTTTTATGAGAATATTCCTAGTATATAAGGTATTAATTGGCACACATATCAAAATCTTTAAAATATAATGGAAGGGAGGCAACCAAGATGTAATTTCTAAAATTAGAAACATTTAAATTTAGTATTAAGAGTGAAGTGTAGTTTTATGGGGTACAATAATTTAGGCTAGTCAGAGGTAATATTTATAATATTAAAAAAAAAAAGAATTAGGTGGAGTAGAAATAGATATGGAAATTACCAATTCTTTAAAACTAATTGTGGATTAGGTATACAACTTAATAATTTCATTAGATATATAGAATTTATGTAAAAATTATAGAAAATTTAAAAGAATTGTATTCAACTTTATTCAATTTGTTTATGTTACTAAATTTCTTAATAACTATTGCTTATTAAATAAAAAATAGTAGTGTATATTATTTCCTTATTGGATTTTAAAAAATATCAAGATCTAAAATTTAGGAATAACAAAAGTGTATTTTAAAAAATATTTAAAGGTGCGGGTAGTACAATGTATGCACTATAATCCTAGTCCAAAACGGTTATTTAATAAGTTTACATTATCCTATGTTTCAAAAATTCATTTTCCTCCATAGAGCAAAGTTCACATCCATCCCTACTATTTTATAAACTAAATTCTATATTTTTATGCAGCTGAACATTGGTCTACATTTTAAAACTGATGTAATACTAGCATTCTAGGATCTAATTCTTCGATCATAGTAGTATGTTGTACAGTCTCAGAGTTAACATTTAAAGAATGTTAACTTGGGGTTAACACATTTTTTTAATAATTCAGTATCATACCTTTGGGGAAGCAATTTCGAAAAGAAATTTTCATTTTGCTTTGGAAAAAGTAATTTTATCATCAGATGTAGCGGCGCCAGCCTTGCTAAATGACATGGAAGAAGAAATAAGTGATAGCTTTCATAGTGAACTGCAAAACAATCCACAATTCCCTGCCTTCTACACTGTAATGCAAAGGTTGGTGTTCAAGGAACCACTATCGCAGCGAACATTAGCAACAACAACAATGATGACACAGCTCGGGAATTTATTTCCAATTACGAAGTTGAGTTCCTCACAACAAATGAAACAATACCAAAGATATTACCTAACAACAGCACCAATAAGACGACGAGCACGGCTATGATCTATCTACCACGACCACCACGACCACCACTACCACGACCACCACTACAACCACACCACCACCACCACCACCACACCACCACCACCACCACCACCACCACCACCACCACTACCACTATCACCACCACCAACACCACCACCACCACCACCACTACCACCATCACCAGCACTGCAAAAACTAATACTATGATATAGGAAAAAAAAACTACAATAGCCTTGGAAACTTGAACTACAACAATATTTTTATTGCGAATAACAACAGCTAGAACAGCAAAAAACACAAACAATACATTCACAGCAACGTGTGCGAAGGGCACAGTTATATACAAAAGGAATATTCAACAAAAGCATATATGCCTGGCCCAAACGGTCAAACTGATAAGCAGCAGAAATACATAAGCAAACCGTAATTTATAAATGCGATTCTATAAACACGAAGAGGCCAGAGATGGTTAGTCAGATAGAGGTGGATGTTGCACTGAAGGAAATAATGCGATATATTCAGTATCTCTCGAGAGTAAAGCAGTTTGCGGATATTTCAGTGCTCTTCAAGACTGAAATTCTGGCAGGCAAACACTACGTAGTTCCCTGGTGGAATGAAAAATACGTGATCCACCCATGGTATTTGAGAAGGAGGGGTATAAGGAGAAGGGTCTCAGGAATTCCATCGGAAATAAATTTATGCTAGATTTCAGCATGTATCGTTTTGAAAGGAGTAACGGCTGAAAGGAGCTCATCGTGAAAATTGTTCTGGGATCAGTGTTGAGATGTTGCTCCACCTTAAAACAAACACGAGCCACAAGATCCCAAATCTCATTTGAAAACTACATGGTACGTTTGAGGGTAGAAAGCCACGGCGCGTCTTGTGTGCAAAGACTTAGTGTAGAGTCAGTAGGCTATAGTAAAGAATTAGTGGTAGAGGAACCTGGGATAGAGGGAGATTTTCTTAGAAGTGGTACATCGACTGACCTGCTGGCGGCGATATTGGATCATGATCAATTGTTCAACGCCAAGCATGAAAGTTGCGTTGTAAGAGCTGGGGCGAGGGACTTAATTCACGAAGGAATGAGAGAACCGTTCTATGGACCGAGGCGGCAGCAAAGTTACAGTTTGGTCCTTGACGGGTCGGGACGGGTGCATGCTACTTGAATCCAAGCAGATGTATGTGGAATTTCAGCAACAACTCATCGAGATGGGTCGGAGACAAAAGGGAATTACGTTTCTTACCTCGCCGATATACCGCATTTTTGGCCAAGGATTCTGTGTTCTACAAAGGACCAATAACAGCTGGGTATATACGGGAAAAGTATCTGTAACCAGATAGTTTGCCTTTCGAGCTTTATCTAAATTCGCCAGACATTTTTGGTGATCTCTTGGCGGTTGTCTACCGCATCGAAAGAATTCCAAGTGCTGTGTCCCGTGGCGTGGTGTTGCTGCCGAAAAATGACCTAAAGAAGGGGTACAAATAGATAATTTTAAGCCCGTAACTCTGGTGAGTTAGGATTACAAGATTTTGACCAAGATTTTGACCAAGATTTTGACGAGTAAACATGCGTTCTCCCAATCAGATGTATCCAAGGCAACCTATGTGTTGCATCATAATGTCGGTAGGTAAGGAATATGTGACAGGTGGGGCTCTGATCAATTTGGGTTAATGAAAAGCTTTTGATAGGAGCTATTCTCGCAGCGGCCGGCTACGGGCTTGCTTTCAAAGGCTCGAACGCTGCAATGTACAGCGACATCTTTTCGTGGGTCAAAGTAAATGCACACCAATTGGGATTGTTTATCAATGATGTCCACTCTTGTACCTTTTGTACATGCTGGCTTCTGAGCAATTGCTATTGAAGCCTGATGTTTCTAGGATGTGACCTAAGCTGTAGAAAACGAAGTGGTCGGCACCAGCTTAATGAAATGGTATTAGGAGCAATGATTAACCAGAAGGCTGTAGGCGTGCAGCTCGGCACCTGGACAGGAAGGTCCAAGTCATCCGACAACAATCGTAAGGTGATGGACGTTAAAACCACTAAAATTAATAAGGGTCTGGTTTTCACCGGTCCTCCAAGTGGACAGGGTACGAGCAGAGTTGACAATCTCAACCCGAAATGAGCAGAGAGGTAGCTGCCCCTTGATTTGGTTGAAGGCGGAGAATGCGTACATCACTTCTGCCGTCTCGTAGCGCTGGACCGTGGTCCCTTGTCTTGTTTCGCGGTTAATAAAGTTTGAGTCCATGTTCTTCTGTTCTTCCGTTCTCTGTGGAAGGGGCGTGTACTGCCCGTAAGTCAGTCCATCAGCTATCAACAGCCGCTAAGTAAATGACTAGGCATGCAGTGGGTAAGGGTGCGCAAACATGAGAAAGAAGTGCTACCTCTCAGTATTTTTGCAGAAAAGTGGGTGAAAATGACGAGGATGACCCCTAACGAGAGGTCTACTCTGAGCATACGCTCGTAAGCCGGAAGTGTTGAGATGAAGAAAGGCACCTGCTGAAACGCCGTTGGTGGCGGAGGTGACCTGACGCGTGGGGTTCCTTGAGTGTTCCTGGGTGGAACTCCCTTCACTTTCTCTGTTAATCACGAATTTTGTGTAAAGCTCCACTCGTCCCTTGTGTTCGCGTTTGTTTAGTGTTCGGCCATACTGGCGAATAAAGATAAGATTGTTATTATTATTATTATTATTATTATTATTATTATTATTATTATTATTATTATTATTATTATTATTATTCAGTAGTTTTATTTTTATAGCGTGCTTTCACTTCACTACCGAGCGCAGCTCTGTGTGCCTTGGGTATGAGCTGTGATTTGTTGTGATGCTCTGATGGTTATTGTATGGAAAGTGTTCTGCGTAGGATGTGTGCAGTGCCTAGTAGTGCAATTTTCTGTATGTTATATGTGTTTGTAAGTCCTTGTGTTTTTGTTATGTATTTGTCTGAATATTTTTTATCATGCCTATTATTGTTATTATTATATTATTATTATTATTATTATTATTATTATTATTATTATTATTATATTATTATTATTCAGTAGTTTTATTTTTATAGCGTGCTTTCACTTCACTACCGAGCGCAGCTCTGTGTGCCTTGGGTATGAGCTGTGATTTGTTGTGATGCTCTGATGGTTATTGTATGGAAAGTGTTCTGCGTAGGATGTGTGCAGTGCCTAGTAGTGCAATTTTCTGTATGTTATATGTGTTTGTAAGTCCTTGTGTTTTTGTTATGTATTTGTCTGAATATTTTTTATCATGCCTATTATTGTTATTATTATTATTATTATTATTATTAGTTTATCTCATCTCATAATAAATGTCAAGTTGTGTTATTTAAAATATTTCTGAAGAGAATTAAACAGAATATCAGTTGTGACAATTTTATCAGATTTCCTTAAAAAAGAAACAAACTACATAAACACGCCTCGTGTACACACACATACACACGCACACACACACATACACACACACACAAACATACACACACACACGCATACACAAACACACATGTTCATAAGTACAGAAAGTAGAAGCGTGTACATTGATAAACATATACGTACACACTTGTACATATGCAAGTGTTAATATATGCATATATTCTTATCACATACGTACGCGTAGACACCTGATACTCATATTCATACATACATAAATATATACATAAATATATACATACACTCACAGACACACACATACAAACATATATATATATATAATATATATATATATATATATATATATATATATATACATATATAGATTCTGATATATACTGATATCTGTGATTTGTATGCCTGAACGTGTTGTTTTCCAGAGTTTATACAATTATTCATTGGCTTTGATGATATTTTAAAATATTGTTTATTTTCATTGTATATTCAAACATTTTACGATGTGACAAGTTCATTTGATTGTATTTTTTTTTATTCTTAACTATTCTACATCCTACCGGCGGCAACTTATTAACTATTCCACTTAATGAGTACGAAGTCTGTTATGGAATAGAAATGTTTTTCTGTTTACCAGTACCACATCTTAGTTCTTTTCGTTTTATATCACCCAATATAAAAGTGTTGTATATATCGACCTTTAATATAGCGCTCAAGTGATGCAGTGGTAATATTTCAGTAATATCTTTTTTCCTTGTTCGAAAGACGATTAAACAAATATCAAACACCGATAAATTCGATTCGATTTACTATTAAAATCGTAGGATTATCTTATATGATGTTAAGTCTTTATACACACACACACACCAAAATATGATATGGTTTCCTTTAATCATTATATATATATATATATATATCAGAGAGCGCTAACTATTCTTTCCCAATCTCCGGACAAAATGACTTTGGACGGTAAGGCAGCGGAATTTGTGTCCCCAGCAATCTGCATCACTGGGCCTCCACATCAAATATCAGTGAGCATGGTCGACGACTAGGTTGTCCCACAGTAGCACCTCATTTGCTGATTGACACACAACCGCTTTCTGATGTTACAGAAATTCCGCTGGGCCGTAATAAGCTGCAAGGCATTTTTCTACGACTTCAACACTGTCAGTTCTCCAACGACATGCTATCAACCCAGTAACCGGACGCCCGGAAGAGAGGGTTAGGGGTTGCTAGCACTTGCCCAAGGGCTCACCTCTCTGTATGGAGTTACTCTCCCTTTTACAGGTCCAGTATTGATGTGTAGAACGTACCGTTGTCCATATACTTCTTCAATTTTCTTTCGTTATACATATATAACTCTTTTACTCTCTCTCTTTACTCTTTTACTTGTTTCAGTCATTTCACTGCGGCCATTCTGGAGCACCGCCTTTAATCGAGCAACTCGACCCCGGGACTTATTCTTTTGTAAGCCCAGTACTTATTCTGTCGGTCTTTTTTGCCGAACAGCTAAGTAACGGGGACATAAACACACCAGCATCGGTTGTCAAGCAATGCTAGGGGGACAAACACAGACACACAAACACACACACGCATATATATACATACATGTATACGACAGGCTTCTTTCAGTTTCTGTCTACAAAATCCACTCACAAGGTTTTGGTCGCCCCGAGGCTATAGTAGAAGACACGTGCCCAAGGTGCCACGCAGTGGGACTGAACCCATAACCATGTGATTGATAGACAAGCTACTTACCACACAGCCACTCCTGCGCCTATATATATATTATATATATATATATATATATATATATATATATATATATATAACTTAGAATAACTTAGAAAGGTTTTGGCCAGTATTGGCCCAGGCCAAGTCTAACTTAATACCACCACCTGGTGAAGTCTTTCAGTTCAGGATTGGGCACCAAGGCCCATTCGAGCAGAGAGTTATTGTTTGCGGAGACATATCCGGGTGTGGGGGGTTTGTCCGGTACTGTTTGAAGGAATTTGTCCAAAGACTTCTTGAATTGTGTGTGGTCAGTTTCTTTTTTGACGTGCCCTGGTGTAATGTTGAAGAGAGCAGGTCCAATTGAGGTGAAATAGTTGTGCCGTATTGTCGTTATGTGATGCGATTTAGATTTTTGTTGTGGACGGATGGCACGTGGTACAAGCCTTGGATGCATTTTGAAGGTGTGATGCCAAATCATTTGGACAGTGCTGGTGGAATATTTTCCACATCATACAGATAATGTAGCGTTCACGGCGTCGTTGGAGTGAATACAATTTCAGCTTCTCTAGTCTACCCCAGTAGTCAAGGTCTGACATGCCATCTATCTTTTTTGTGATTGACCTTTGGGGAGCTTCAATTCTCATAATATTTTGTTTTGTGTAGGGAGACCACAGTGGACAGCAGTATTCAAGGTGGGGTCGGGCAAAAGTGGAGAAGAGAAGGATAATAGCGTGGGAATCTCTCGACTGGAAGGTCTGAGAATCCAGGAACACATTTGCGGGCCATGTCACTTTGCTGCTTATATGTGTAGCCCAGCTTATGTTGTTGTCCACTGTTACTCCCAGGTCTCTGATGTTGTTGGATGCCATGAGAATTTCTCCAGAAGGAAGAGAGTATGGGAGTTCAGAGCGTCCTCCCTTCCAAAGTGGATCAGTTCAAATTTGTCTTCATTTAGCACATGTTATTCTTTTCCGCCCATTGGACAACAGCCAGTAAGTCTGACTGAAGGTTTATTGGTCATCCACGCCATGATGACCTTCTGGAGCTTGGAGTCATCAGCGAAGTTCTGATGTTACTGTGTTTGATGGTATCAGTAATATCATTTATGTAGATGATGAAGAGAAGTGGGCCCAACACAGTGCCTTGTGGGACACCACTGCTGACTTTGGCTGGGCTGGATTTGACTCCTTCGACTACCACATGTTGGGTTCTGTTAGACAGGAAGCACTTGATCCACTGCAGCAACTTTCCGTGACACCAATATTGGACAGCTTTCTCAGAAGGATCTTATGATCAACCCTGTCAAAGGCCTTGCTGAAATCAAGGTAGATGACATCAGTGTTGGACCTTCCCCAAGGCTCTCAAAATGTCACCAAAATGATGCAGTAGCTGCGTCAGGCAATCTCTCCCATTACGGAATCCATGCTGGTTGGGGTTCAGCATATATTATGCCTCTCAAGGAAGTGAGTCATACGCGATCTCAGCACCCTCTCAAATACCTTGATGATATGAGAGGTGAGTGATGAGATTGGACGGTAATTCACGGCAAGCGATTTGTTTCCTTTTTTGAAAACTGGGACAACAGACTGGGATAGAAGGTCCTCTGGATATATCCAGCATCCAGTGAGTTCCGCCACAGATTGGCTAGAGGGGGTGCAAGGTGGTTTTGACACATCTTCAAGACACAAGCAGGGAACCTATCGGGACCTACTGCTGATTATGCTTCATTTCCTTTATTGCTGCTAAGACATCAGGAGCGCCAAATGTATGTCCGATAAAGTGTATTGGGGAGTAACATCACTGATACAGCCCAGATCAGTCATATCAGGATTGCTGAAAACAGAGCAATATTGTTTCTGCAATATTTCTCCCATGGTTTTGGCATTGTCTTGAAGAGTACCATTTTCATCAATCAGAGGGCCAACAGTAGTAGAACCAGTGACTCTCTTTTTTTTTGCAAATGAAAAGAACACTTTGGGATTGAGTTTGATCTTCTCAATGGCCCAGGCCTCTTCAGCTCTTCGCTGACTATTGATGATAGACATCATGTTGTTTTGGAGTTTATGTTTTTTAATCTCTAGCGACGAGATGGCAGTCAGGTTGGTGTTGTTGCTGTTGACAGTATTTCAGCATGTTGATCTTTTTGTTGATTCTTTTAATTTTCCTTATGAGAGATTTTCTATTTCCAGGGATTCGACACTTAGATTTGTTTGCAGATCTTAATGGGGTGTGTCTTGCACATATGTTCGTGATGATGTCTACAAGTGACTGCCAGGACTTTTTAATGTTAGTGGGTGTGTGTATGTGTGCGTGAAGGACCAATCGACTTGTGCAAGATAATTATTGATCGCTTCCCAGTTTGCATTGTGGAAATCCATAGTGTCAAATGGATGAACAGGAGGGATGACATTTGTTTTGCATTTTGGCCAGTGAAATCTCAGATCACAGAGAACCATGTCATGGTCGGAGAGTAGGGTTTTCTCCACTGCAATATTGTGGATAGTATCAGTGTGATTGCTAAAATTAAGTCTAAGACGTTTTTGTGACATCTCGTTGGTTCGAGTACCAGTTGGGACAAGAAGAAGTCATCCATGAAGTCAAGAAGCGATTCCACTGCCTCCGTGTCAGGGGTTGAGAGAGAAGAACCTGGCGGCAGACTGTTTGTAGACCAGTCAACCCCGGGAAGGTTGAAGTCTCCCATCATTAAAATGTTGTCAGGGTGACACTGCTGTGAATGAAACACTTTATGCTGTTGAGGCATTCCTTGAAGCATGGTAGGGGCGTTTGGGGTGGTCTGTAGAGCCCAACTACTGTTAAGTTGTTGTTGGTTTGACTGAATACAGCAACTGCTTCGCAGTATCCATTCGAAAATATGTTCATGGCTTCTGTTGAGAATGAATCGTGGACATAAATGGCAGTCCACCCTTTCTTCTGCCAGCACGATCAGCACGAATGGTTTTGAAATTTTAACTTTCACCTCGGCTTCCAAGTGGAGGTCACTAAGATGGGTTTCAGTGAGGACGAAGAAAGGGATGTGGTTGGATGGGCCTCGACCCAGTCCTCCAGGAATCTTATCTTCCATTTTTGTGTATTGGTGGAAGGGCTGATGCTTGGGCATTAAGCAGAAATGTTGAGGCGAGAGTGGATGGTTTTAATTGTTTTGGTGATTTGTTTATTTGATGCTTTTTAATGGCATGTGCAGTGGGGTATTTGTGGTGGATGGTGGTGGGTGATAGCTCGGATGTTTTTTTCCAGTTCTTTTGCTAGATTCATCATAGCTAAAAAAGAGAAGAAGAGGTGGTTTCCTGTCTAGGGAACCGCAGGTGACTGTGGCTGCGGCTATTTTTATGTGAGTGGTTATCTTTAAATGTCCGACGAGTCCCTGGGAGATGGGTAAAGGGGCAATCCCTGTGCAGACACAATCTGTCTCGCTGGGAATAGCGGCAGATTTGGGGATTCCTTGTTTGAGATATTGGTGGTTGTGGTGGTGGTATGTATGATGTGGTTTGTGTTGTAGTTTGTGGGGATAGAGCGTTTTGTTCAGGGTAAATGGGTGAATTTGCAGTCTCTATCAGTGCACAGTCTATGGCGAAGAGAATATCGGCAAATGATGGGGTTTCGAGTGGGTGTGTAGGTGCGTGTGTGTGTGTGAGTGTGAAGGTGTAGATGATAGTTTGTTGAAGTTTTGGCGACCTTTGTGACCTGTAGGAGGTAAATTCCTTGAGATCTTAGCATTAGTAGTAGTAGTTGTAGTAGTAGTAGTAGGTAGAAGAGATGTTGACAGTGGTAATGATTGAGGAGGTCGATTCCAAGACAAAGATGTTTGTCGAAACATAGTTGGAGTTGTACTAGTAGTAGTAAGCAGAGGAGATGGTGTTGACAATGATGATGATTGAGCTGCTGGGGCAGTGAAAGGAAGGGGTCGTGCTTCCTGCTGTGTGACCCTGATGACTGGGGGGTCAATCGTTTCGTTTAGCAAATCGGCCATTGTAGATGAATCGAGGAGTGGTTCATCCTGTTGTTGTTGCTGTATCTGTTGTTGTTGTTGCCGCTGAGTTTGTTGTTGAGGTTGTTGTTGTTGTTGCCGCTGAGGTTGTTGCTGCTGAAGTTGTTGTTGTTGCCGCTGAGTTTGTTGTTGTTGAGGTTGTTGTTGTTGTTGTTGCGCCGGTGATGCGTTCGAAGAGAAAACACATCTCAGTTTATCGAAGTGTATTTATTAATTTAAATTTATTAATTTATATATACATATATATATATATATATATATATATATATAATATATATATATATATATACAGGACACAGATAGGTTGTCTATGGCCAGCTGGAGGAGGTGGTCCTCCTGGGGCTAAAAACTACAGTAGCATCCACCTTAGGGTGTTAGCCATATTGAAATGGCAAAAATACGTCACGATGTGTTACCGCTACTGTATATAACTCACTTTGATATTTATTGTTTGATTTCACTTTTTCAATATCAGCGACAGTGGGCGCTGGAAAAAGTATAAGTATTTGTGAAGGAAATCTAATTCTCGGCGACAACTATGATTGTCACACGCTGACGAGAGGTCAATACTCAAACTCGAGTCCGTGTGTATCATAATTGAAGACGGGAAGGATGACTTCCCTTGCAAATACTGACAGGACACAGATAGTGTGTCTAGGCCAGCTGGAGGAGTGTGTCCTCCTGGGGCTAAAAACTACAGTAGCATCCACCCTTAGGGGTTAGCCATATTGAAATGGCAAAAATACGTTCACGATGTGTTACCGCTACGTATATAACTCACTTTGATATTTATCATTGTTTGATTTCACTTTTTCAATATCAGCGACAGTGGGCGCTGGAAAAAGTATAAGTGTTGTGAAGGAATCTAATTCTCGGCGACAACTATGATTGTCACACGCTGACGAGAGGTCAATACCTCGAAACTCGAGTCCGTGTGTATCATAAGTTGAAGACGGGAAGGATGACTTCCCTTTGCAAATACTGACAGGACACAGATAGTGTGTCTATGGCCAGCTGGAGGAGTGTGTCCTCCTGGGGCTAAAAACTACAGTAGCATCCACCCTTAGGGGTTAGCCATATTGAAATGGCAAAAATACGTCACGATATATATATATATATATATATATATATATATTTAATTTTGCGTCTCATTAGAGTCTTCTTTCGCTTATATATATATATATATATAGAGAGAGAGTTTATTGGAATATTTCAACCGATCAAAATGTAATATATCTAATATCCTTTTTCATGTCCGAAATATATCCCACCTAAGGTATTCTGAAATGCAAACTTATATATTTATATATGTTTTGTAATTTAAATGGGATGTACAATTAAAGAATTGTAGACAATGATAATTAATAAATTAATTCATATCCACTGAATCTCTGCATTTTCAAACTCAATAATTATGTACATATATATATATATATTTATATGTATGTATATATGAGTCTTTGTATGTATATATATTTATATACATTTATATATACATATATATATATATAAATATATACATACATGTATATGTATATATATATATGAATATATATTTATGTATATATATAAATATATGTATAGGTATATATATATATATATATATATTTGTGTGTGAGTGCTTGTGTGTGTGTGTGTGTCCGTATGTGTGTGAGCATAGACTTTTGGTTGAGAAATCAAATACACTAGTAAACATAGCGGAAACCATTTACTATGTTATCAATTACATAATCTTTTCTACTATAGGCACAATGCCTGAAATTTGAAGAAGGGGAATGGGTCGATCATATCGACCCCAGTGCACAACAGGCACTTCTTTTATCGACCCCGAATGAAAGAAAGGCAAAGTGGAATTCGTTGAAATTTGAACTCAGAACGCAGCGACGGACGAAATACCGCTAATAATTTCGTCCAGCGTGGTAGCGATTCAGCCTGAGTACCGTTTTTCGTCCATTATATAATATTGAGCGAATAACCAACATGACTTAGTCATTATTCCCATCCACGGTTACTAACATCTGAAATGATATGTCACCCACACATAACACACAGTCATTCACACACAAACAGATGCACACACACACAGGACGTAACAGATAGATAGATATATATATAGATAGATAGATAGATAGATAGATAGATAGATAGATAGATAGATAGATAGATAGATAGATAGATAGACAAAGAGAAAGTGGGAGAGATAGGTAGGTCAATACATAATCACATAAAATGACCTCAGATTTGTATAATGATTGAGGCGTTTCTTTACTTGTCACAGGTCATGTTTAGATAAGAAATATAGTCCATCAAGCTAAAAGAAATCTCACTTGTTATGTGAGAGGTTCGTGAAGTTTTACCGTAGAAGTATCAAATTTTCGAAGCTGCTTTCATAAAATATAACAGATATAGTCATAAGAAATAACTCAAGATTATTCGAATTTCTATGTATACTTTATTACGTGAGCAAATTTAAATAAATGTAGATTATATGTGTAGACAGTGAAATAAAAATAAACTAGCATAGATCAACACAAACAATAGCAGCATTTCAGAAATTATTTGTAACTAAAGTCAAATAGATTCTAAATGTCTGATAGCGGAAGCAAGAGAAAGACGAGACTGAAAATAATTACCTAATTTGAGAAATCAGTTATCATCTGCGAGACTGGATCATTAAAGGTTTGCTTAATTTTTTTCAATTTTAATAATAATCATGCTACGTAGACTTGATTAGGTTATTCATATAAAATTTCTAAAATGTCTGAGCTATTTCACACAGGATATGAAGACAAACTTGCATCTGACAAATAATTACAGTTTTCACAAGAAGTGGTAAAATATATTGCAAATTATTGATGAGGATTATTGCTGTTACACCAAAGCTAGTTTCAATACAACGATAGTATAAAAGTGAACCACTATAAACCAACGAAACTACAAAAGTTTCTCTGCCTGTTAAATGCATGCGTTTACACACACATACGTACAAACACTCACATACACATATATTTATTTATTTATTTATTTTTATTGCCCACATTGGTCTAAACATATAGGGCACAAACAAGGACAGACAAAAGGGATTAAGTTGATAACATAGAAGCAAGTGCGTAAGTGGTACTTATCTAATCGACCCTGAAATGATGAAAGGCAAAGTCCAACTCGGCAGAAATTGAACTCAGAACGTAACGGCAGACGAAATACCGCTTTGATTTGTTACTGAGTCGTCGTCGTCTTCTTCTTCTTCTTCTTCTTCTTCTTCTTCTTCTTCTTCTTCTTCTTCTTCTTCTTCTTCTTCTCCTCCTCCTCCTCCTCCTTCTTCTTCTTCTTCTTCTTCTTCTTCTCATTATTATTATCATTATTATTATTATTATTGAGTGAGAGAGCAGTTCATGTCATCAAAGTGACACTGAGGTAAAATATACGAAGCCCAATATACCCATCATGACTACCCGTCTGATAAGGGTACACCAGGCACATGCATCACAACCATATTTGCGCGACATGGTGATCTCATATCAAGATAAACAGCACATGACCTTGCAGGTGGGGCCCAGTTAGAAATTTCTTCAGGTTGAGTAGCCCATCCCGCTCAAAAGGTCCCTGAATAAGGGTTGTTTAAGGATGTTGAAAGAACCACCCATGTTTCCAGAGGTGAATTATTCAAACCCCAAAGAATCCCTCTCAACACATGGCTATGATGCTCCCCCACTACTTCTACTCGTGATCAGAGATGCACATATCGTCAGCCACTAAGGGACATGCTCAACTGGTTACGGTCAAACAACTGACAAGCAAATCTGTGGTATTGAGCAGAATATTATTATTATTATATTATTATTATATTATTATTATTATTATTATTATTATTATTATTATTATTATTACTATTATTATTATTATTATTATTATATAAAGATAAGATCCAAAGATTCAGGTTTAGGGAGTTTGTAACCTTTGAGTTGCCCGTAGACGGTATAAAAAATCTTCCAGGTACAATAGTGGTTTATTGGCGTATAAGGTTGTGAAGTTTTCCCATCTCGAAGTTTGATAGTTCGAGAAAAGTTACTTTACAGTTTACATTTAGCAACTGGGGTTGCTATGTGTGCTAATAAAAACCCAAATTTTGTGAGTAAAACCCAGGCTACATATATTTCCTTGCTAGCAGAACTTCGGAAACAGTAAATAGTCTACGAGAGGTACTCCACTAGCTACACATCTGGCCGAAGACACCTTAGTTAAATGAAGGTTACAATGGTATCAAGCGATCCCAAGTTAATTCGCTAGAAATTTTGAGATCCCTTCACGACAAGGTAACTTTAATTTAACCAAGGTATCTTCAGTTTGATGAATATCCAGTGGAGTACCCCTTGTTGAGTAATTACTACCTTCGATGTTCTGCTAACTAGAATGCAAATGTAGCCTGAATTTTATCTACTCCATTCCCTAACCATGGATATGTATATAAGTATATTAATAGATTTCTACATATATACCTATACCCACCTATCTATCTACTCCAAAAAGTAGTTCGCGTTTTATTTGCCGTTTCGCTTATATCTATAACAATACATTTCATTTCATTTAGTGTCGCATTCTTTACGTCTCTATAATGAACACCATATTAGCTGTAGATTACTGGTGCATGATGCGTCGAAATGAACGCAGTGCTTCTGAATAAAGAGTCATGTGAGTTCTATTTCCTGCCTATCGTTCTTTTTATAAATAGCTCCGTGGATACAAATGAATTCCTGAAGTAAATCCAGTGGCATATACCTCCATAGTGTTGTTAACATCAGGTAACCGAATGCTGTGGACAGGTTTTAAACGGCATGCTACAAGGTGTCAACCCGAACATAGAATAATTATATTATTACTATATATATATATCTTTGTATGATGCATGCAGAAAAACATACAAAGAATCGCACGCACGTTATATACAACCATTTGCACGTTGCTCTTATATATTTATAGTTATTAATTTATTTTCTTTCTATTTGCAACTTCTTGGTCATGATATAGTTGCAGAAATCTGATCGTAACTATTCTAAATCTTTCATGTTATTGTTTGCTTTGAAACACAATAGCTGTTAAGTTTGTATTCTTGTATTCTTGTATTCTCTTGTAATGCGTCTTCTTCAAAGGTTCCTGTAAGCGACAATTCTCAACGAACATCGTGTAGAATCGGAGATTTCTTTCATCGAGCAGTAACATTGCCATTGATGTCGTTAATATTGGCTCGATTGTGCTAGTTAATAAACTACTAATGATTCACACACTGGTAGTGCTTTCAATGTATTTTATAGTTACTTAGAGTACTTAGCTTTCTGAAGCAGCATTTCTATATTTGTTTCTAATTTAGTCACCTACGCAGATATTTCTAAGTGGAAGAGAACAGAACATTATATCGAACCCAGAGCATAGCCGGCTCTTAGGTTCCTTTTTTATTGACTCCAGAGGGATTAATGTCAAACAAGAAAATACAGTATAAAACTCCAGAAAACACGATATAAAACACAAATATATCAGTTCGTCCGCCGTCACAAGATGAAGGAATATTCTTTCTAAAAGAAGATGGCAGCGCGGAGTCAGAAAAATCCATGTTTATGGAAAATAATGATTGAATCTGACATAACTGGATTTAAAATATCCAAGTTGGTATTAAGAGGAAGTTCAGAAGGGATGTTCGTTAACACGTCAAGAATCTTATGTATGTTGTCACATAGACATAACCTCAAATCTCACAATGTAACGCACTCCATAGTCCAGCTAACAATGATTCTCTTGTGATGAAATTGGCAGATGAGGGACGTACTATTGTAGTAATTGACTGACTAGGGTGAGTATATTTCGGCTTATGAAGAACTTTTGTCACTTAAAACTTCTTCATATAAAAAAAAATACCTGTTGATCCAAACCCTACATAGAGGAACTTGACAGCATAATTTTAGAAATGGAGGGCAACAATTTCATAAATGTGATTGAATTCTGGATTTAGCACCCAGATAAAAAATCACCTGTATCTTACGGTCTTCTAAAGATATACGAGAAGTTCGAAAAAGTTCTCCCATTGCACCCCAATAGCAGCTGCTAAAAATACTGCACAGCCAATTTTTTAGAGTAGCTACATGGCGTCTTAATCCATGGCAAAAACGTTTCTATCTTCAGAAAACTTTTGATTTTGTGCCAAAATTAATTTTCTTAAGCACCAAATCAGGTCGAAAACTGTTTTTGATCACCATGTTTCTCTTCCTTACCTCAATGTTCACTGCGATGAGGGATGGAAGCATCTGAGTCATCTTTTGAAAAATTGTCAAAAAATGTATTCTACCCAATCTTCTCTGTCAATTATTGAAATCAGAGTTATAAATTAACACAATGAAGTTGAGAGAAATAATGTTACAATCAGACGAGGTGTGGGAATAAATAAAATGATAGGAAAATGTCATCTCATTTACACAAAAGAAGATAGACAAGTGCTCTGCATTCTTTTTTCTTTTTCCTGGTGGTCATTTTGTCTACTAGAAGGGAACACGGGAATATTCCTGTTCATATTTTGAATTTTGTGGGGCATTTTTCCATTTTCACACTGAGGAAGACAAATGATGAAATATTGTTCAATTGGTACAATTCAATAAGCTGACTAAATGTCTTTTGTGAATTATATCACACTTGTCCAGCACCATACTCATCCTGATATCCTTGCTGAAGCTACGAACACTTTGTTGAAGGTTTCCCTGTTGCATGGTATCATTTTTAGTGAAATCTTTAAATCGTTCCTTTATAGATGATTTATTGTTTGTCCATAGCATGCTGGTTTCGTTTAAAAAGTTTATTATTGGGTTCAGAGCAAGTCGGAAAAGCAGGGATGGTAGCAAGTCTGCTTGGAAAATCCTGCTTCTTATGGGTATAGGGCAGGTTTTAATAACTTTTGGTTCACTTTCAGTGTCATCTGGTTTTCCAGTTTGCCATTGCATGGTTGAAATAATTTAGTAGTGTCGGAGTCAATCTATTTGTGCGAAGATATTCCAGTATACATGAGTGTGGAACACTGTTGAACACTTTCTGATAATCACCCAAAGCCTTGTTAAGGTTTGTCTCTTTTTTTTCTTACAGTCCTCTATAATGGTCGGTTTACCAGACGTTGCTCATTAGAACCATCCATTTCTTTCTAGCACGCCTTTTCTTCTTCTGGTAAAACATTTCTGCTTTCCAGGTCTATTATAAGCCGATTATAGATGACTGACGTGAGTGTTTGTACGTTGATATGCATGTTAGGAGCCTAAAATTTTAAGGGGAATATGGTGTCTTTGTTTTGGGTAATTAGAGCAGTTTCTCCTTGAAGCATCCAGTTTGGTGTTGATTCTGCCTTGATTATTAATAAATTAAATGCTGCTGCTATGTGTGTAAGGATACTGGTAATGTGCTGCAGCCTTAATTTGGGAACTTTGTGTATCCCTGGGGTTTTCCACCGACTGGTAGTCCAAAGTGAGTCTGTGACCCCTTGGCTTATGATGGTGAGCCATACCTGTGGTATTATCCTGCTCCTTCTTTCTCTCTATATCCATTGATCAATTTTTTGTGTTGCTATGGTTTGCATCATATTCATTCCCAGTATTATTGAATCTCTGATGTTGTTGGCATGTCATCTATCGATTTCATTTTGGTTTAACTTTCTGTAAAATCTTCTCGTGTTTTTCTTAAATACTCCATTTTCTTCGAAGAAGCGTTTCCGTTTACGGCACTGTTGTACGCAGCACGTTTTTTGTTGATAAACCCTGGTTAAATTTTTCTGTTACTTCTCAGGTATCTGCTTCAATTTTCATGTATTTTTTCTTATACAGGTCTTTTTACATTTCATGTTTGATGCACGTTTCTCTAATTCTCTAATTGTTGTTGTTGTTGTTGTTATTATTATTATCATCATCATCATCATTATTATTATAAAGGAACAAGTACCGCTATGGGCTCCGTATGGGTAGTCATCTAAGAGCTTTTGTTCATCTTGATGCTGACATAAGTTCCTTGTTTTTCCTGATGAGAAGGTGGCATAATGCACCCCTTATTCCTTCGGAATTAGGAATATGCAGCCTTCGAGAATAAAGGAATTTTGTTAAATCGTCGTTCAACTCCATTCTTTCATTTATATATATATATATATATATAATACTTTAATTGTTCCACGTCCTGCGTTGCTGTGTTTTTTTCTCTTTTTTTCCTCTTTTTTTTCTGTGTTTTCTTGTTGGATTAACTTTATATATATATATATATTACATATATTAACCGATAAGGGTGAGAAAATTGGATACCAATTTAATAGTACATCCATTTACCACCAAGTATTATGATACATTTTATACATGAATATAAGAGAGTGACCATGTGGTCTACTCTAGCACTAAAAATAGATCCGCAAGCTTTCAGCCACAAAAGAAATTGTTTTCGATGAAAGTTAGCACTACTACCAGCGCAAATGAACAGGGCAAATAAAACACCCTGTTCATTTGCGCTGGTAGTAGTGCTAACTTTCAACGGAAACAATTTCTTTTGTGGCTGAAAACTTGCGGATCTATTTTTAGTGCTAGAGTAGACCACATGGTCACTCTCTTATATTTATATATTACATATATTATATTTACTCTTTTATTTGTTTCAGTCATTTGACTGCGGCCATGCTGGAGCACCGCCTTTAATCGAGCAACTCGACCCCGGGACTTATTCTTTTGTAAGCCCAGTACTTATTCTATCGGTCTCTTTTTGCCGAACCGCTAAGTAACGGGGATATAAACACACCAGCATCAGTTGTCAAGCAATGCTAGAGGGACAAACACAGATACACAAACACACACACGCATATATATATACATACATATATACGATGGGCTTCTATCAGTTTCCGTCTACCAAATCCACTCACAAGGCTTTGGTCGGCCCGAGGCTATAGTAGAAGACACTTGCCCAAGGTGCCACGCAGTGGGACTGAACCCATGACCATGTGGTTGGTAAGCAAGCTACTTACCACACAGCCGCTCCTGCGCCTATATATATATATATATATATATGTATATATGTATATGTATGTATATGTATATATCTATATATATATCAATGCACACACACGCGCACATACACACAAACACACACATACACACAAACACACATACATATATATATATGCACTTTTTTCTATAGTAATATGCTCATTATTCTGAATGCATGAATCCGATTAGAAGGTGGCAATAAATAATTGAATTTCTTATAAATTTTTGCAAGAGGTTATACAATTCAGTTAGGAAATATAAAATCATATTTCAAATTTTAAAAATTAAAGATTAATATTTATTTCGAAGTGTTTAAGTGCCTAAGTATATGTACATTTGCACCACAAATAATATGCATGCATAGCTGTACGCATGTGTGAATGTTATTCAATGCCTGTAAGTGCATAGGCGTACATACGTATAAATGCATATGTGTGCATGTCAGTATATTTATATATCTATGTCTTTATCTTCTGTATCGTTCTCTCTTCTCTCTTTATCGTCTCTCTCTCTCTCTGTATCTCTACGTCTCTCTCTCTCTCTATATATATATATACATACACATAATATTTTTAAATTTACAGATTTAAGGTATTCAAAATATAACTGAATTGTACAGTCAGATTTAGATGTTAATACAGATTAAATATAGAATAATTGAATTATTAAAGACATGTCCGCAATATCTCGCGAAAAACGTAAAGTCTAATTGAAAAGTATTTCCATAGTGTTTCTATCCTTACCTGACATGAAAGTATCAACTTCTCTTTTCCTCTGTATTCGCAACACTACGGTTCCCACTCCCTATCTCCCCCTCTCTTTATATATAGGTATACATCTATCTATCTATATATATATTTATTCATAAATATTATATATGTGTGTGTATATGTGCACGTATGAATATAGGAGGGTGTATATATATATATATATATATATATATATATGTATTATCTTTATATAAACATGTATAGATATACGTACACACATATATGTATATAAGCATACACACACCTATATTCATACATGCAAATATACACTCACATATATAATATTGATAAATTTACAGATATATATGAATCTCTAAAGATACATAAATGCAAATATATACGAATACCTACATATGTATATATATATATATAATATATATATATATATATAATATATATATATATATATATATATATATATATATATATGGCACATAGTCACGTATTAGATTCTTCGTTTATTAGTGCATATATGTATATATATATACATATACATACATATATGTATATATATATATATATATATATAATGTCTGCATATGTATTCTATATGAGGACAGGTATGCGTGTAAGCGGGCAGACACAGTTTATTTACATTCATACATTTATACATGCACCCATATACATGTATATATACAGAGAGAGAGAGAGAGAGAGAGAGAGAGAGAGAGAAATAGTGAAAGAGTGTGCGAGAGATGCAAACATACGTACATTAACACATACATAGTAACATATAAATATCTACGTGTGTTTCTGTATGCTTATATACATTTCATGCTGCATACATACATAATGTAACATGGCTTATATTTCAAGATAGATATCTGTCAGTTTAAATAAACATAGGAATGTATCTCAACGAACGAAAATTAAAATACATAACTGTGTAACTAAAATTATGCAAATCTATTCATAACATTAGTTATTACAAGTATTAAGCAAATTAAGTAGATACGTACAACGTGACTGTATGAAATTATACGTGTATGAATTTCAATATAAACATTCGCACACTTATTTCAAAATGTCTACTCAAAAGCTTTTATATTTACGCTCATTGGAACATATATAAATTCCACCTAGTCACTTTAACAAAACTATGTACATTTGCACATATATGCATGCACGCAAAAGTACACGCTCGTATGCAAACCTCGCTCACGTACACACAGGTATTTATATATAAATGCATAAATTAATATAGATAGCTAGATAGATAGATATACAGTCAGATAGAGCGATAGTTAGATAGATATATAGATAGATAGGCAGACAAGCAGATATATATATATATATATATATATATATATATATGTATATATAGATAGATAGATAGATAGATAGATAGATAGATAGATAGATAGATAGATAGAAAAATAGATAGGTAGCTAGATAAATAGATAGATAGACAGATAAATAGATAGACGAATAAGTGAGGAGATAGACAGATAGATAGATAGATAGATAGATAGATAGATAGATAGATAGATAGATAGATAGATAGATAGATAGATAGATAGATTGATAGATTGATAGATAGAAAGATACGTACATACATATATAAAAGTTATGGTTCATTCTACCAAATATAATTTGGTAAACATAAGCATGAATATTAACACCTATACGAATTTACAAATGTGTAAGCGTAATCTCACCTTGACATGCATGTACCTTTATTCGCTAATCGAGCATAGTTGCTTATTGAGAAGTTTGCCTCCCAACAGCATACATTTGGATTCAATTTCACTGCGCAGAGCTTTCGGCATCTGCTCTCTACTATAGCTCCAAATCAGCCAAGGCCTAGTTAGTAAAGTTGGTAGAGTTAAGCAGAAAGAAGTCCGCTGAGCATTTGCGTGTGTTGGGAGAGGTGTATATCATCCACCGACAACCCGTGTCGGATTTTTTAAGTGTTCGTAACTTAGCGTTCCGGTAAAAAGTTACCAAAAGAATAACTGCCACGCTTAGGGATAACAATAGACATAAAACATTTGTATGTTGCTCTAGTAACTTCCTTTGCTTCTTTCCACTGTTATTTGAATTAACACGTAATGTAGATTTTTCGATAGTGCCATGAGCGACGGCTTGGGTATTGCTTTGGCGAACACATCAGAAGCATAATGGTACGTATGCCAAACCAACCTGTCGCCATCCACTTCAAGGGAAAAATTTGACAAGTCAGTCAGTTACCGGCTGACGATACATCGAAGAGGCCAGAGAACAGTAGAAAGAAGAAGAAAGAAGATGTGCACCCAACACCAGAGCTGTAGACACCTTCGAAAGTGGTGGGAGCGGCCACGTCAAAATGGTTGAGGTGTAGGGGCCGAAACCGGACGTGGTTCCTCCTGATGATGTATTGAGCTAACTGGATCGATCCTATAAAGGAGCAGTAGTGGTAGCAGATCACGAAACACGGTTGAAATTCCTCCTTGTGAATCACTCTATTGCACATTTATCAGTGTGTGGCATCGCCTTCCACCACAGACCCCCACTTCTGTAGGAAACGAATGGACCAACGTCTCATATTTGATCTTGGCACAATATCCCCAATAAGTATGAATTAACGTTTTTTCCTCCTCTAAATTCTTTTTTACACTTTTGAATCTTCTTTCCACCCTCTCTCTGCAAAATTCTCGTATTTACTTATCTTTATCTACTCTCTCCATCACCTTTTTCCATCTCCTTTCTGCATATCCTTTCTTATAACTTATGTTTCACGTTAGTAGCCGCTGTTATTCTGGGTCCATTATCAGTTGGAGCCAGTTTTTCAAGCTGGGAGGATATTAACTCTCTTTTCTCTTTTTCTCTGCCCTCCCCACTGACGAAGGATTGAACCTGAAACGTTGGATATTCCACTCACCACCGTGTGTTCACTGTACCCCTTTCACACTGGTCTATATTCTCTTGCCGATGAAGCGCTACTAGATTATTGCCTGGTTTTATATATATATATATATATAATATATATATATATTATATATATATATATATATAATATATATATATATATATAATATATATATATATATATATATATATATATATATAATATATATATATATATATATATATATATATATATATATTAGAAGAAATGGAGATGATATATTTGTCTTGACTCGTAATGTATATATCTAATTTTCAGTGAAGTCTATTCACTGATTATCAAAATCAGAAATACTAAATTTCTAAATCAGTCTTAGAGACATGTACGGTGGTGGGGCGATAGAATGGTTGTATACTGTCAATCTAACACGAATGTGACAGTAGGGGGGGGGGTACACCACCGCTCTTTAGCCCCAGGAAGCATCGACGCCTCCTGATGGCTTTGACACATTTTTCCTGTGTCCTTATATGCATTTACGAAGGGGAGACAAACACCCCCAGCCGCCCGGGCTGCATCTAGGGACACGTGTTTCAGGATGATTGTCCTTCGTCGGCCTCTATGTATATACACACACCACACACACACACACACACACATATATATATATATATATATATATATATATATATATATATATATATATATATATATGTGTGTGTGTGTTTGTGTACGTGTTTCTGCGTGCTTGTAAAAGTGTACATATATAAACTCAACCCTGCTGATACTCAAGCACACGCACGGAAAAAAACACGCATTCCATGAAACTATCTTTTCATAGTCTAAATCCTTTTTCGTTTACTCTTTCAGTTGCATGTGGCATTTCCCTTTATATTTATTCCAGTATGTTTTACAATTTCAGAATGCCTTTAACTTCATTCAAAGAACATTGTAATACCTAGAGCTTTATTTTAGAAATATTCCTGTTTTATTTTTTCAGTATTTAACAATGATATGCAGTAGACAAGTACTTCACAAAAACCTTTTACGATAAATTCAACTATTATTTCAAATAAACTAAGTTCTTCTATACGTTCCCAATATGGTCTAACAATTCATGTTAGTGTGCTGGCAGAAACGTTAGCCCGCCGGCCGAAATGCGTAGCCGTATCTCGTCTGCCGTTACGTTCTGAGTTCAATTTCCACCGAGGTCGACTTCGCCTTTCATTCTTTTGGGGTCGATAAATTAAGTACCAGTTACGCACTGGGGTCGATATAATCGACTTCATCCGTGTGTCTGTACTTGTTTGACCCCTCTGTGTTTAGCCCCATGTGGGTAGTAAAGAAATAGGTATTTTGTCCCTCTCAACCTTCTTATTTCAAATACTTCCGAGGTCGTCTAGTTGCCTTTCATACGTACGAGTGAAATAAAGTAAATACCTTTTGAGCACTGTAGTCGATGTAATCGATATAACACCTCTCTTGAGATTGCTGGACTCGTACCAAAAATTGAAAGCAATTTAGTCGAGCAATTAGTTATTCATTACCTTCAAATGAGTGGGTTGTTTTAGAACTCACTAAGGTAGTGTACATCATTTCTGTAATGAATATTCCTACGGCGATACGTTCGCTTAATGTAATCGCACTGGAAAGGAATATTTGAACGAATTCTTATTGACAAATCCCATATAGTAAATTATACTCATGGCATTTACATCTTTTATTTGCAGTCTTCTTCCTTGATTTGTTATAACAACATTAATTGATTGTGTACAATAATTTTGTTTTTACATTCGATCGAAACATGTTCAAGTTTCTTTTTGAGTTGTGAAACTAATTTGCTCTTTTATTTTTATAGAATTATGAGGGGGACAATATCGTTAGTGGTTTTCATATGTAATAAATGTTCTGCATATTTGTCCTTTGAGAAACTAATTATGTGCAAGCGAATACATTATACAGATATGTTGTTTAAAATATGTGGTGTGCGTGTTTGATTTAATTTGAAAATCTGACATCCAAGGATTAAATTCTTTTGATATTCCATTTTTAATTCTATGAGCCGGCTGGTTTCATTTCTATAACAGCGTTAATATTTTGAAATTCTCAAGGGTATTTAGTAATCTAGTATTTAATTTTTCTGCTGGACAAGTTTATTTCCTAAATCACACATAAAATATTCCAAATACTAAACAGGCAGGGGATTCTATTGAAATTCCTTCAATTAACATTTTATGACTAAGTCCTTTGGTAAATAACATCAATAATCTATAAGAATATGTTTCCGTCTCGTGTGTGTGTGTGTGTGAACTTAAATTTATTAGTTAATGATCTTCCACCTTTCTGCATTTTTACAGTACTGATTAAATTGTTATGTTGTGAAAGAAGCAGATTTCGGAATTTTGAAACATATGTAATTATTAATGTAGGAAGGTTATTGTAACTGCTGTTAGTCACATATTCTGGCTCATGTATTGCAGAAATAATCATTGTTTAAGTTATTTGAATGCATTTCATTTTACGGTTTACATGTTTGTTTGTATTTTTTGTACGCTGGTATACATTGATAAACTGTGCGTAAGCGTGATCATGATGTTTCACCGAAAGAGAATGATTAATTAATCAAATGTCATCCGTATCAGTTCTAATCGTTCGGAGCAAATTAAAACTGCTGAATATTACTTTATGAATTTCGGAATAATGCTTGTTGAATATTCAAAAGAAATTCACACATTTGTAATATCATCTTCGAAGTTTGTAAGTTACATTTGTTTCCTTTTGTTCTCATACGCTTGACACCATTAACTTACTTTTTGTAGCCGATTTCGGTTTACTTATAGAGTTTAGGATTTTGTGAAAGTTATCCTCAATGACAAATTCAATGTTTGTGTGTTGATATTGTTTAGTAACATTGTTATTGCAGATATATTCTAATCATTTTGATGTTCGATACGCTATTGATTACCTTTGATGACGAATTTGGATGTGAAGTTGCAAAAACCAGTAGTATAACGCATTATGCCGATAATTTTCTTTATGGATCCTAAAATAATATGAAAATAAGGTCAAGGTGAAACTCACTGATATACATTGTTTATCTTTCTGTAATTTTTCTTACCAAACGAAGGCCAATACCAGGGGTGCTGAAAAGTTCCTGGCTTTAAAGATATTGCGAAAGGTCAGGTTAGAGGCTCAGCCTCCCGAGTTGTTTTACAGTATTTAGAAAACCTGAAGGATCGCTGCAATATGTACCTGAATCTGAGAGCGGAATGTGTTGAGTAAAATTAGAATTTATATGCGTATGCAAACTTAGTTAACGCGTTCGTGTTTACTCGTACCTGCAAATACCTTTAGCTGCTGTAATATTCTCAATAAAAATTTTCTCACCGGTAATATGTGTAAACATACATTACGCCATTGGATCGTGGGACGAACGTGACACTACATTATTGCATCTCATCAGCTACGAATACTGAATGCCCCTTTCGCAGGCGTTTAAGGACGATAATTCAACGCTGCTTCGTACGATTCTAGTTTCTTTCATACACCTTTACGAAACTTCGAGCATGTCGGCAGGGATACTATTTTCTGTTCTTATACAGACCGAATATCTTTAATATTCGGCGATGAAGGACAGATTCGCTAATTCGGTATTCGTAGCTGAGGGAGCGCAAAATAGCATAAACGCACCTATCCTGCACATCATTGGCGTCATTCATAGATTAATGTTTTCATTCGTGCTGCCTATAACATGCTTCTCCTAAGAACATTTTTGTTGGGCAAAACCATCCTCCGTTCGGTTGTTTTGGACCATGTGAAAGATGATGATACAGGCGCGTATATTATTTAACATTGTGCTTGCAATACTAGTTGATATATATATATATATATATATATATATGACTAAAATACGTAAAATATAAAAGACTTATTTGTACGAATGTATGAATATCTCCACTGAAAAATCACCAAACAATCTTCCGCTTTTTCTTATTCATACTGTACAGGTTATGTGATACACGTCGTCGCATATATCGTGCATATATCATTCAGATTTCAGATTAATGTGGACTGCGATCTAAAAATTACTAACATTTATTTCCCGATGTTACGAAAAATAACTTCAGAGTTAAAGTTTTCGTAACTTTTGTCATTACAAATTTTAAAAATTTTAGTATGAGCTTATTCAGAATTTATGATATTATTGAATAAGTAAACTTCTGCCAAAGTTCTTAAATGTTTGTGCTATATTATTCTATATTTCATGAGTGCTTTCTAATATTTAGGATTGGTACTTAATCATATTAACTCTGTGATTACATAATATATATGACGTTAAAGTGAAGTCGTTATAAGCTACATGACAGTAGTAAGCATCAACGTATTAAGGGATGGGTAACAATATTTTTTAGCGAAATACATCATTATTTTGTTCCTTATAATTATCATTATTTTATTTTTCTTATAATTGTATATTCGTATTTGTATCCAAACGAGTAATTATAAGTATTAATGATTCTAAAATGACACATTGTTAAAACACGCTTGGTTTTAGACAATCAACACATACCAAACCATTGGCAACCAGAAAATTATTCGGATTTTAATTTTATGTAAATTTGTGTTTATAAATTATTTTCATCTTTTTAATTATTCATACACGCTGACATGTTTGCCAAAGTCGAGATAATTAAGTTTTCGTGAGTATAATACACAATTCATCGAGATTATTGTGCAGCAGATGGTGTTTCGAGAGGCTTCTGTATCTGTAAAATACATGTTGGTTATAATTAAAGTATTGCTTATTTTCAAGATATCTTTCAAAAGACGTGATTCAAACATTTAAGTCCCGTAGTTGATTGCACTCGCACAAAACATCACTCGGTTCAGTGCTTCAGGAAATCACAAGATGTGTGTAGTATAGGGTTATTTATAAAATATCTCTGTTTCGATGAAAGAGGTCAGCTAAAATATTACCGAAGCCTTGGGCTGTGTTAGCCTCAGGAATATATATTGATCTCTTACCAACACTATGCTACCTGTTATGCTATTCAAATATTTAAAAAAAATTACGTAATTATTATAATCAAATAAAAGCTGAAATAAAACAATTATTCACTGCTCTGGAATATTAATTTTATAAATTATAAATTAATTATAAAATACCTTGATCTCCAGCAATTTCTAATCATTCTCTCTTCCGCTAAGTTTGTATTTACGTTTCTCATAATGGAGCACCAGACGTTAAATAATCTACGTAATGATTATTGATTAATATTTAATATGCTAAAGGCGGGGTGAGCTGGCAAAATCGTTAGCACGCCGGGCAAGGTGCTTAGCGCAATTTCTTCCGTTTTCACCTCCTCAGTTCAAATTTCGTCCAGGTTAAATTTGATTTTTGTTCATTCAGGGTCGATAAAATGAGTAGCAGTTGAACACAGGGCTCGATATGGCCGACGTAAACCTCAAAATATTTCTGGCTCTATACCAAAAGTCATGGTGTCCGCCATGTTAGATCGCTAGCCACTACACGTTCTTTATTTTCTCTCCCTGTTTTTTTCTGTGTTTCTTTCTCTGGAAGAACGTAGGCTCGAAACGTTAAAAACTTTTTCACTTCCCGAGCGTTATACTAATACATCTGTTTGTTGTCTGTGTGTGCACACAGACACACCAATAAACCGAGACATATAACCTCTTGTACCTATACTTATATTCATTCAAATAAATATTCTATAATTTGACCTCATTTAATGAATTTTCTCGTGAAGCTGACTCACACGGTATTCATATCCCTACGGAATAAGATATTTATCATTACACTGGCCAATTTGTTTATCATTTAAGGAACTAATCGACTGAATGAATATCAGTGGTAAGATTAGTTGAATTGGAAAACTTTAGTACTGCTTCCAGACGGAGGGAAAAATATGGCCAACATGTTTTATTATACTATGCATCGTGTTTGGTCCAAATTGTAGGAAGCAACAGTGTTGAAACCTTGTTACCTTTTGTGCTAAATTTCTGCTAGGGGGTTTCTGAATTTTTACTGTCAAAGGAATATTAAAATGGCGAGATTTTAAATTGCATATACCGCTCGAACAAACATTTAAATTACTTGCATGCACCACGAGGCGCTTGATGAATTAATAAGAATACGGAAAAGGATTGTGGTGATGGGGATTATCAATCAGACAAAATTATTAGAAATATTGAAGATGTGTTGCTCCTTTCTCTGAAAAGTTTTCAGGGTATTCTTTTAATAAAATACGGTATTCTTCCTTTGTGATAATACATATATGAATGTATTATTAATAAGCAATCTATTATATGTTTCTTTATTACCCACAAGGGGCTAAACATAGAGGGGTCAAACAAGGACAGGCAAACGAATTAAGTCGAATACATCGACCCCAGTGCGTAACAGGAAGTTAATTTATCGACCCCGAAAGGATGAAAGGCAAAGTAGACCTCGGCGGAATTTGAACTCAGAACGTAACGGTTAGACGAGATACGGTTACGCATTTCGCCGGGCGGGCTAACTTTTCTGCCAGCACACTAACATAAATTGTTAGACCATATTGGGAACGTATAGAAGAACTTAGTATATTTGATATACGGCTACTCATTTCGCCCGGCGTGCTAACGGTTCTGCCAGCCCGCCGCCTTCTGAGCAATCTATTAAATTCGTATTGTTATACTCTCGTTGTTGTATTGGTTTGTGCTTCCAGATAATTATATAGCTTCGTGTTATTTGCGAAGTCTTATCATATATTCAGTTACAGTTAACATTTATGCTATTTTTACTGAACACGCTGTGCTTATATTGCGAGATTTACTATTATATTGTACTTCTTATTTTTTATGCAGTTCAACATTGTCATAGCGCTCAGTACAATTAGATATTTTCCCGACAATATAGTGCGTAAACACTATATACACAATAAATACATACACATATACACACACGCATATACGACATTATATATATGTATATAGACGCATATATACATACATACATATATATATATATATATATGTACATATATATATATATATATATATATATAATATATATATATATATATATGTATGTATGTATACATGGATACATATATATATATATACACACACACACACACACATATACATACATATATATATATATATATATATATATATATATATATAATATATATATATATATATATATACATATATACGTATATACACGGACATGACAGAATAAATAGAAGTTAATACAACCATGAACATTTATTTGAATCTGAAATTATGCATTCAAATTATTAAATAATTATTATGAAGTAAATATTTAATATTTAGTAGACATGCCCTTTGCATTTTGCCATGCAAAGACGCTTTTAGGCCTGTTACTGATTCAATAACGAATATTCTCTTGCGGACTTCTTGTCAAGTTTCATGCTATAATCTCAAAAGATTTGACTTTGAAAATGATTTCTTCTTCTTTTTATGAAGTGCCCTATTCATTACGTCCAAGGAGTGTTCAATGGGGTTCATATTTGGTGACTGGCTTGGCCATGGAAGCTTATTCATGCCATTTTCATCCAACAAATCGTGTGTCATTTCAGCTGTACGACAAGGAACCCCATGGTCCATAAATAAAAATCTTCTTTAATCGTTTCACTACTACAAAAAAAATTAACAGGAGTCGTTTCTGCAATATGGACATATATTTAACGTAGTTTATGTTTCCCTCCCACTCCACCAGCTCTGATTCACCTTTGTTCCAATTTGCTCCCCAGAGCATCACAGAATAGCTGCCGTGTTTCATTGTTGGTTGCGATCTTTTCACATTAAAAATTTTTCAAAAACTCTCCAGTCCCACACTCGATCACTGTCAGAAAATACAGCAAATCTGGATTCATCAGAGAATATGACAGCATCCCAAAATGCTACTAGCCTCTCAACCATCTCACTGGTGCAATTATTTCTCCGTTTCATATTGATTGGTCGAAGAACTGTCTTCCTTCTTGCTGCTTTGCCATAGTGTGTGGATATACCTAATCGCAGTTCTGGGACTGACGTCAGCTAGTTCTCCTATGTCAGGGGCCTCGCAACGAGGATTATCCCCTATACTTCTCTTAACAAAGTGAAGGTCCTGTCAGAGGGCCCTGGTTGATCTGGGCGAGTTGATGTTGACTCTCTGGTGAATTGCACAATCACTCTGTTAAGCGAGATCCCAAGGTTCTCTATGATTTTATGCTAACTATGTCCACCTTCAAAATGACCTACAATACGGCCTCTGCAAAATTCAGACAGTTCCAAGGCTTCTTTAAATAGTCACATATAGAAACTGAAACATAAAATTATCAATTAATAAAAAAACAATTATAAACCTTTACAAGTTAGATGTTTTATGTGGTGTCTATTTACTTCTGTTCTGCTTGTGAATGTATTGGGTCATCCTATAAATAATGCGGTTTTCTCAATTACATGAACTAAAGCTCGGAGGGTAACGAAATAATCTACCTCCATCAACGTGCTATAAAAACAGGTAGTAATTTTACCTTGTACTTATTCTTAGTCCAATATTTGGAGAATGCAGGTAGATTTTAACAATTATATTTTCAGTTCTACAATGGAAGTGACAAAGGAGCATATTCGGGATATTTTGCTTTATGAGTTCAATGAAGGAAATATCAATGCAGTATATGGGGTTCGGACAATAAGCCTAATCCAGACTCAACGGGGTTTCCAGAAGTACTGAGCCGCAGACTACAACCTAGAAGATGAGCCTCGTCCTAGAAGATCTGAACGTCCTGCAAACCGGTGTGGAACAAAATCTCATCGTAACTGTTGAAGAACTAGCAGAGAAGCTTCGAATTGGGCATTCAACGAGTCTTTCATGCCAGTGTTAGAAGAAAAACGACCATCTTTGTTTTCAAGACGAAAGGTATTCCTCAATTATGATAGTACACAGCCACATACAGTGAGAATGGCATTCCAAAGGCTGGATCAGTTTGAATGGGAAACGATGCCCCACCCACCATATTTGCCATATATTATCATGTATCCTGCAGTTTTCTAAATCATTTGGATGGAAAACATGAATTCTATGGACAAGGTCAGAACAGTACTGGAGAAGTATCTTTCGTCACGGACAAGTGAACTTTGGAATAGGAGCTTTGCAAATCTACCAGATAGACGGAAGGGAATTGTAGAAAATGAAGCAGAGTATATTTTAGATTTAGAAAGATGTTTATCTTAATTTTGAAAAATAAAAGAAGTATAAAAACACATTATTTATATACAAACACATATATATAAATATGTAGCCATATATACATATACATACATACATACAGACATGCATACATACATACATACATACATATATATATATATATATATATATATAATATATATATATATATATATATATATATATATATACTGAGAACCGAGATAATAGTCCATGATGATTTTTTAGATTTTCTAAATAACTACCCGTGGTATTTTGAAGAAAATTTACATGATAGTACAGTACGCTGATTTTGGTTTGTATAAAAAAATTAATATTTGCTGTTTTTTAAAAAATTTCCATTAATCAACAATTTTCTCTTTGAAGTGAACAGAATTAATAGTCATAATATTGATTTCAAATGACGGGGTGTGAAAAAGATCTTGTAGACTATGCGAGGCACTAGATTTTAAAAGAAATAAGTAAAGCCAATTCTGCAGATAAATTGGTCAAGAAATTAGGTCGTCATGTGAAAACAATTCTCTATTTACAAAATTTACAAATCCCAAGTATCGGAAAGAGATCAGTGATAACGGTAAGTACCGAGCAGTCACAGCGTGAGATATTTCCCTTCTCAAGCGATGCTTAATTAAAAATCATCCCGGATGTACTAGTAAAAATTTATTTAAAGACCCTGGTATTGAAGATGTCTACAAATTAAGAGAGAAATAAAGTAATTGGTAGCTTTGCGAAAGGGAAGAAACCTGCGTGCAAGCCTCCGTTGACTCCCAAACACAAAAAGCTCGGTTAGAATGGGATATAATGTATATGAAGAGTGATGACAATGATATTTTGTTCTCTGATGAGTAACTATTTCTTTACTACCCACAAGGGGCTAAACACAGAGAGGACAAACAAGGACAGACAAACGGATTAAGTCGATTATATCGACATCAGTGCATAACAGGTACTTATTTAATCGACGCCGAAAGGATGAAAGGCAAAGTCGACCTCGGCGGAATTTGAACTCCGAACGTAGCGGCAGACGTAATACATATTTCTTTACTACCCACACAGGGCTAAACACAGAAAGGACAGACAAACGGATTAAGTCGATTATATCGACCCCAGTGCGTAACTGGTACTTATTTAATCGACCCCGAAAGGATGAAAGGCAAAGTCGACCTCTGCGGGATTTGAACTCAACGTAACGGCAGACGAAATACGGCTACGCATTTCGCCCGGCGTGCTAACGTTTCTGCCAGCTCGCCGCCTTACCGAGGCACACTAGAGGGGCTTGATGTTTGGGTTAAGGAATGGGTGTTTTATGACAACCCCGCTCACGTGCGTTTACACCGTTAGCCAGAAGGAAGAGGAGGAGTCATGTTATGGACTGGCATCATAGGAGACAGAATGATTGGTCCATTTAAAGTGACAGAATGTATGAAGATTAAGCTATCACATATTGTAACTTCATTAAGTATATCCTGACTGGTTTGATGAGATGCCATTATCTGAGCTTAGCAAGGTTAATTTTATGCACGATAAGGCCCCAACACATGCTGCTAAGAGAACCAAAGAGGTCCTCTTTCCTCACTGGGCTTCAAAGCAGAAACTTTAACGAAGTGGCCAACCTGTTTTCCAGATTTGTATCCCATCGAGAATTTCTGGAGCATCCTCAAACATAAGACCTACCAGATTGGCAAGTTGCACACATCTACAGAAACACTTTGGAAAGCAATAAAAGACTCTGCTAAGGCAGTCCTGCCCTCTGCTAACAAACACTAGCTGAATCTACTAACAGACGCATTGAGGTAGTCAAACAAAATGGCTCTTACATTAACTACTAATCATAGAAGCAAAGCTTCTGTGAATATGTTAATTATCTATTTTTTTTGTTCAATGGTATATTAAAGTACTACTTGACGTGAAGAGTCGCATATTTAGCATGGAATATTATTTATTTCGTGTTTTCTGTTTCTTAATATGGCTTGCAAGATAGTGAATGTGAGCTTATGTTTTGAAATAAAAGCGACAAAATCAGAAGAGACTAAGAGGAAAGAGAATATGTCATTGATGAGGCCGTAAATAGCGATGAAAGGACTTTGGCAAACAGTAAATTCATTGATTAACCAATAAATAAAACAAATGTTTAGTCAGTTCGTTAGGTAAATAAACAATCACCTAACAAGAGCTGAGTGAAACTTAACAATTGCAGCTGTTTATTATAATTGATGTAATGATCTTCTCTAGACAGAACCAATATTAAGCCACGTGGTTTTTCTTCCAATCATCTTGGCTGAATTAATCATGTAGATAGAATTGTGGTGATACAGCATCAACATTATGAATAAGAACCGAAGGAAAACCATTACAAAACGAGTAACCGTAGCATAGCATCAACACTGCCGCAAAAAGAACTAAAAGGAAAGACAGAAAACGTTAAACGTTATTTTCAATTCTAGCTGTAGAAGCAATCGTAACATTAAAACTCATATTTAGTGGAGTTATGACCTAAAAAGCACCATATTTAATTATTATAAATTAACAAAAGATGATCAATCAGTAAGCTATATGAAAAGAATGACATTCCATTCTGATTAACTCCATCCAGAAGTAAATAATTGTTCACCAACAAGTTATATTAGTTGAATGCTATAAATTAGTTTTTTATGATAATCATTTCCTGAAAAATGACGAAAGTAATGTTATTCTCAATATATATATATGCTGCACTTATAATACACTTGGCATTGTCCTAGATAAAGAGTGACTTCTACAGTCACATCTGCTACAGTACTACACTGCTTAGCTAACTGCCTAACCGCCGTATGCCGGTATATATCATATGTGACTGCGAACATGCTGTTACTACAATGCCAATTGTAATACCCGTTATTTGAAAGTGATTCATTCCGACTGCTTCATATTTGTCATATTTGTACGAAAAACAAATCCCAAATTAACGTTAACGTTTACATATGTAAATATATACAAACATACTTCTGTGTAGCGTGTCTGCTTACATGAAGCTGTACATACATACATAGGCACACAGACACACACACGCACACACACACATACAGTGTATTGGCTATCAGTGAAAACAGTATCCAATATGTAATAACTTATTATAGATCATATATTGTGTGATCATTATATTTACCTTGTGTATTTGAAGTCATTCTTTTACTTGAAATATTTTCAAGACATTTTCAAAAATTTAAATGAAATAAACCATTAAATATGGTACTAACATACCAAATCTCTTAGTTGATGCGCGGCGTATATTTGATGCCTGCCGAAGCTAATTCACTACAATAACAATAACTCGCAAAGTAAATTTTACTGTGATGAGAAGCAAACATTACGCCTACTCACGTGATTGAAAAACATTTCAGTTTGATTATTATTAGAGCAGCTTTCTTAGCGAAGACGGTAACTTTGGATTCCTTAGCCATAGATTACAAGAAAATAAGCCCTGTTGATTCCGTCCAAATATCCCTAATTGCAGTTCGTATTCGTAATATAAAACCAATTTCCTTTCTGACAGAATACGACCAATGGTTTATTGCAAGCGACAGTCAGCAGCTGTCTCAAAGGAACGATTTTCGTTCGATAATGTTTCGCTAACTTCATTTCCCTTTCAGAGAGATAAAAGAATTAAGATGATTAAGCACACAAAGAACTATTTACATAACAGACACGCACTGTAACAATTTCCTTCTCCCGAACACCAAATTAGAAATATCGGAATCAGAGAACAGAGATAACAAACAAACAAAATGTCATGTTTGAGATTCATTCTGACTGCCTCATATTTGTCATATTTGAACGAAAAACAAATCCCAAATAAACGTTAACGATATATTTAGAATCAAATTCAATGAAACTTAGACGAATAGCTTGTCTTTGATCTTAAATATATTTTATTTTAGAATCATTATTTAATTGCTTAAAAAATAAAAACTTCTTTAGTGATTTCAATATAAATACAAATTTGTAGACGATGTTTTCGGTGTTATGATAATTAGGATATTTCCAGAAACTAGAGAAAAATTCGTTGATTGAAAAATTAAATGGATAAAAGAGATGTAGTATTTTCGAGGTTAGATTATTTTGGTCGTAGAATTTGTATTCTTTCCTACAATGTTAGGTATGACTTGGAATCGCTATATTTATACACTGTTACAAATTATATAAAATTACATTACAAGATATTCCCAAACAATTTCCGAATGAAAAATATATACAAACATACATATCATATATATATATATATATATATAATATATGTGTGTGTGTGTGTGTGTGTGTGTGTGTGTGTGTGTGTGTGGTGTGTGTGTGTGTATGTATGTATGTATGTATGTATGCATGTATGTATGTATGTATGAATGTATGTATGTATGTACGCATGTATGTATGTATAATATGTATATATATATATATATATATATATATATGTGTGTGTGTGTGTATGCATATATATATGTTTGTATATATATATATATATATCTTGGGCTTAGTAGTCCGCACTTTTAACCATTACACCATATGCCCGTGGGCAATTATGGACTGAATTTTAGGGCTTATAAATATATAATATTCTCCTATCCTTCCTGAATACCATTTCCCATATGCTGCTCATATCTTCACTCGGTCTGCTTAGGAGGTTGTTGTGTCCTAGCATATGTGCTGCTTCTTTTTAGCTTTCATATTTTCCAGTAGTGTTCTCTGTCTATTATTCTAACTTCATCCTACAGGGGGAAGTGGTCTCCATTTTTCCATACATGATTTATCAATACCTCCTCGTGTCACAGCTTTTCCCTGTTCCTCTACCCTTATATTGAGGGGGCGACATGTATAACCTACCACAGCTGCATAGGATGGAGTACACGCAGTTCTTAATCATATTCTCCTGGTTGTTTTACTCGAGTGGGGTATTTGCGAAGTGTTGTATTAGTTTTAATTACTGTCCTGATATCATATGGGCCGCATATCTTTTGTATCTTTTCGGAGATACAAACAAGTTGAGGAAAACTATCCGTTAATTGTAAATAATGTAAATAATGTAGGCAAAAATTACCTTAAAATACTGGAAGTCTCTCATCACCCGCGTCGTCTCAATTTCTCAGGTGTTGGGGGGATACATCCAGTATCACCGAAGAGGGTCAATAGCACCCAGGAGTTTGAATAAAACGATGGAATGGCAACAACTGAACCAAGGCTCCGACAAAATATTGGAATGCACGCCAGCAGGAGCAACTGAGGAAAAAGTAAATTCTTCTGTAGCTATCACATTCAATTCAGCAAAAGATCGCTTCGGAAGAGTAGACAGACCGGTTAACAAGTAAATCAAAGAAAAGCATAGAAGAAAAGAGAGAAACACCACCTAAGATGAGAAATCAAGATTCTAAATAAGCAGCATACTACCGAAGAAAGAGAAGGTGGTAAAAACTTGACAATTGAGCTCCGAAAACATCTGAGCAGATATGAAGTGTGGTAAGCCTTTGAAACGGAGAGACGAGAGAGAGAGAGAGAGAGAGAGAGGAGAGAGAGAGAGAGAGCAAGAAAATGTGCACAGCTTATCAAAAGTCCATTTATGTTCAGCGAAAGACTATTCAGAGATTGACCAGCAACAGAGAAAATATAGAAGCGTTTCTGATGGAAATCCACCAGGCAAATACGGAAACCAAACCCATGACGAGAAGCCAAGTGTCAGTAGATCTGAATTACCAGGAAATAAGCTTAAAATATCGATTAATAATCGTGGAAAGCTGTAGGACGGTCAAGATGGGATACAAGAAATGTCCATTGTTCTTTGGGAGCAAAGGGGATCATTCTATTGAAAAATAAAAAAACTGAAATTTGGTTCGTGATCAAGGAAGAAAATTCCTGAGAGTAACCAATTCTGAACCAACTCACATCTGATTGTTAAAGAGAAAACCTTCTTTACATTATTGAGCAAATAATGACTTAGAATGAATACACAAACACCTCTTTCAAGACAGGATCTCCAGGAGCGGGGCAGCGTTGTAGAGATTCTGGAGAGGGGCCAACTTGGCACACATCTTGTCAGGGTGCCGAATAAGACTTACTCAAGGTGGTTCTACAATAACGCGCTTGCTAAACTTTCTCGCACACTAGAACAGGAAAGGCGGAAAGAAACACCACAACCAAAGAAAAACAACAGCAAAAAAAAAATTCATGAAAGAAGAAGAAAAGCCAGCAGGGCAGCAAAATGGATAAATAGCTTACTATGTGAATCATAGTGTATTTTAAAATAAAAGAAGCAAGCATCTTATTTGAGCTCCTAGTACCGACATGTGTGTACTGTGAACAGCCAGTGGTGTAACACAACACACAAAAGTACCGGAGTGCCGATCAAGTGGAAGCGTTCGAACAGGTATCAGAATCTACATGCATTCACTATGAGAGTGTGCGACTATTTACATCTTTGACAACAAATCAACAAGACGTATCTGCTCTGGCACCATCTGGGCTCGATCAATTGAACTTTGCAAAAACAACAATTTGGAAAACAACAATTAGCGGAAAACGGTTTTGAAAAACAGGGTTCAGAGAGTGCACAGTGGAGCTTTTTCAAAGATATTCAGGGAGTTGGGTTGAACGATGCCGAAATCCATCATTTGTGATGGAAAGCTTCGAATCGTGCCTTTCCATGTAGATGAGTTACTCTACAAATATATGCGATCTGAACGATCTATGTGAGTTAATAGAAACATACTCATTTGCATGACTTGCGGTATGATACTCGTAGGAGTATCAACAGATGTTGAGTAGAATAATGCATACGCTTCACAGTACATGGGGAAATACCAATAGCAAATCCTAGGATATGAACTATTAATCTCCAAATATACTACCACTAGATATATCATTCAAGCAACTTCACTTACTGTTGTCAAGAGTGAAACAAAAAACTGCAAAACACTATTTTGTTTCCTCTGCATGTATTTGCAGTTCTACACGGTCGTATCAACATTCATTCATCATACAGCACTAAAATAACATCACATAATGCAATCATGCCGTTTTATTTGACAGTACATTGCAAGCCCTGGAATATTTATATAGCATAGTATATAGTCGTTCAATATATTGTTTCTTAGCACACTTTGTATTTTTCGATTAAACGCTTTGTTCTAGTAGCGGAATATTAGAAATTTCTCATTTCATTTTAAAATAAGATTTACAAATCTAAGCGTAAAAGGAAACGAGAATTGCATTTATTAATAGATAATAAAATAGTCCTTGGATACGGATGAAGTAGGAAACATGACTGACAGTTTTATGTCAGTCAAATTTCTGCGGAGCACCAAGAACTTATTGCTGTTGAAATAACTGCCTCACAGATAGTGTTATTGCTATGGTAAACAGTGAACAATGCTTAGCTTACAGGGAAAGCACATCGGTTTTGCTTAAGATATACGATGAGTTTTATTATCAACTTGATGGTCACTTAAGAGAAGATTTAATTACTTCAGAGATTAAAGATATGGGTCAACTGAACTTGTCCCCACGTATTTAGAGCTATTAATGTTAATGTTTATTGTACTAGATAACCACATTTAATATCAATGTAGATCTGTATCTCAGAGATATAACACACGTACATACACGCAAGCATACATCTATACGTTATAACATTAAGATATGTGAGTGTGAGATTGCATGCATATATATATACGCTTACATATATATATTATGTGCCTATATGCGTAAATAAGTATGTTTATATGTGTGTGGGCGTGTGGATATAGAGAATGGTTTTTATAGTTAGGTTTCTATAAACCTAGTGATTTATTCGTAAGTTCTGAAGAAATATTTGAGAACCAAATAAAAATCGAAACGAATGACGAGTCAAAGAATTGAATGCGGAAATGTGCACCGCTAGATGCGTCGATTATTGCTTGGAAAAAGAGATTAGTTTAAAATTATGACTCTTAAGAAAAAAAGAAAAAGAACTTATCGGGGAAATATAAATACAACATGTTTACATGAACATCTACCTTTCGATCTCTCTCTTTCTCGCTCTCTATGTATCTATCGATCGATCCATTTCTCTATTGATCCATCTTCTTTTTCTTCTTCTTTTCTTCTACTTCTTCTTCTTCCTTTTCTTCTTCTTCCTTTTTCTTCTTCTTCTTCTTCCTTTTTCTTCTTCTTCTTCCTTTTTTCTTCTTCTTCTTCCTTTTTCTTCTTCTTCCTTTTTCTTCTTCTTATTCTTCTTCTTCTTCTTCTTTTCTTCTTCTTCTTCTTCTTCTTCCTTTTTCTTCTTCTTCATTTTTTTTCTTCTTCTTCTTCTTCTTCCTTTTTCTTCTTTTTCTTCTACTTCTAATTCATCATCATCATCATCATCATCATCATCGTCGTCGTCGTCATCATCATCATCATCATCATCATCATCATCATCTCCACCACCACCATCACCATCATCATCATCATCATTATCATCAACGTCTTCTTTTCCTTCTTCTTGATGTACAGTGTTTTATCTTGGTATATATATTTTTCGATGTTATTATTATTATTATTATTATTATTATTATTGGTATTATTATTATTGAGCGAGAGAGCAGTACATGCCAACAAAGTGACACTGGGGTAAAAAATACGAAGCCCGGCATATCCATCGTGCCTACGCGTATGATAAGGTACATTTATCACAACCATATATGCGCGATATTGTGATTTCATATCATGACCTTGCAGGTGGGGCCCAGTTATAATTTTCTTCTGGTCGAGTATCCCTTCCCGCTCAAAAGGTTCCTGAATAAGTTCTGTTTAAGGATGTTGAACGAAGCACCCATGTTTCCAGAGGTGAATTATTCAAACCCCAAAGAATCCCTCTCAACACATTGCTATGCTGCTCCCCCTTACTTCCGCTCGTGATCAGAGATGCAAGTATCGTCAGTCACTAAGGGACATGCTTAAGTGGTTATGGTGAAAGAATTGATAAGCAAATCTGTGGTATTTAGCAGAATATTTGCAGTAGCCCATCTTCTATACCAAGACAAAATAATGTACATGGTAACACTTCCAATCAGTTAAGATTAGAAGCCACGAGAGCCATATTATTATTATTATTATTATTATTATTATTATTATTATTATTATTATTATTATTATTATTATTATTATTATTATTATTATTATCATTATTATTATTACTATTATATGTTTAGTTTTTGATGGAAAAGTAAAATATTGATGAAATTTACAGACATATGACGAAAAATTTCTCCTATGCCTAATAATTGTAGAAAAATTTCATAGGCGCAGGAGTGGCTGTGTGGTAAGTAGCTTGCTAATCAACCACATGGTTCCGGGTTCAGTCCCACTACGTGGCACCTTGGGCAAGTGTCTTCTGCTATAGCCCCGGGCCGACCAATGCCTTGTGAGTGGATTTGGTAGACGGAAACTGAAAGAAGCCTGTCGTATATATGTATATATATGTATGTGTGTTTGTGTGTGTTTGTGTTTGTCCCCCTAGCATTGCTTGACAACCGATGCTGGTGTGCTTATGTCCCCGTTACTTGGCGGTTCGGCAAAAGAGACCGATAGAATAAGTACTAAAGGCGGTGCCCCAGCATGGCCGCAGTCAAAATGACTGAAACAAGTAAAAGAGAAAGAGAAAGAGAGAGTTGTAAATTTCTAAACATCTAAAACTTCTACTATGAAATAATGTGAAAAGAAAAGAATAAAAATCGTCGAAAAATACCTTGGGCAACATGAAAATACTGAGTATATGGAAAAGAATGAAATAATTCTGAGAGTTATTACAGAAGTAGAAATTTAATACAACTTTTGAGTTTAGAAAAAGATGAAAATATTACGACTTTATGAAAACTGCGTTAGAAAACACACAAAAATAATCGCTTGAAGAAGTAATTCACATATCCACAGAACTTAGGGTTTAAAACGAAATCCATGCACTTAGATAAACTAAGGAGGAACTGTGATATAGTATAGAAACAAATCAATAATTGTTACGAAAATTCGAAGGTTTTTAGAATTAAACCAAAGAAATTGTTTTTCAGTCTTACTTATTTCAGTCATTTGATGTGGCCATGCTGGGGCACGGCATTGAAGGGTTTGGAGGCATAAATCGAACCACGGGCATACAGCGTAGTTGTTAAGAGCGCGGGCTACTAACCTCAAGATTCAGAATTTGATTCCAGGCAGTGACCTGAATAATAATAATGATAATAATAACAACAATAACAGAAACAACAACAACAGCAACAACAAAAACAACAATAATAATAATAATAATAATAATAATAATAATAATAATAATAATAATAATAATAATGATAATAATAATAATAGCAACAACAACAGCATCGAAAAATACCTTAGGAATGAGAACCCAGGTTCGAAGTTTCCCCAAGACACCTGATAAAGGCTGGAGGGTATCTAAGCCGAAACAAGATGAGGATAAATGTCCGTCAATTGTAAATAATGTAAATAAAATGGAACCTTTTACGTATTTTCTAAATTTGTTTGTTTATTCTGACAACCTCCTATTTGCTGAACCTCTAGGTTACACGGACGAAAAGAAAAACGCACAGGCTCATCAAAAGATGGTGGGGACAGGCAGAAAAATAAAATCACGCACAAGCATAAGGACATACATATATATATACATATGTACGGCAGGAGTTCTTTCAATCTCCCTCTACTAAATCCACTCATAAGTCTTTAGTTGACCCAGGGCTATAGTGGAAATCACTCACCTAAGATGCTACGCAGTGGAACTGCACTAGGAACCGTGTTTTGGAAGCAACTTAGAAGGCCTCTACATATATATATATATATATACACACAATACATACATTCATACATACATGCGTACATACATACAAATATATGTTTGTGTGTGTGTGTATCTGTGTTGTGTCTACGTATATATCTACACGGGTTGTGGATCGGTTCAGGACTCCCAGGAATTAAGATATACGTGTGGTTAACATCAGCTTATGCCGAATCGTCGTAAAAAGAGAAAGATAGACACAAAGAGAGAGAGAGAGAGATAGAGAGAAAGAGAGAAAGAGAGACATAAAACTGACTGAAACAAGTAAAAGTATAAACAAATATGTTTTATAGTAATGATTGTTTTTTTGGGGTTTTTGTTTAAGTGTGCCTATTTAAAACTTTAAAAGACTGACTAAAACAAGTAAAATACAAATATATATATATATATATATATATATATATATCAAGATTAATTAGCCGAAATTACTACGATGATCCGGTTCTTGACTGAAGACTGAGGGGTTCGAATGTCCTGTCCATGTTTATTGTATCGTCTTCTAAGAGTTATACGTTCTTGTCCATGTTGTATTTTTCTACATACCTTAATATATATATATATATATTATATATATATATATATATATATATATATAATTATATATAGAGAGAGAGAGAGAGAGAGAGAGAGAAAGAGAGAGAGAGAGTTATATTTTAATCATTGAGCAGATGCCGATATTTTTGTGAATTGATCATTTTCTTTCGCAAGGAAGGGACTTGATCAAATGGTCGCGCATATACAAACACACAAAAATGCGCGCGCGGAAGCTTGGAAGCTCACACTCTCACACACTCTACAGTCTTTACAAGAAGACGCATTGGATAACGTCGTTGTTATAACGAAGAAATCGCCAGGGCAAGAATTCTGTTCTAGACCTGGTTCATCATATCTTCCATGGAGCTTGGCAGTAAAACATAGGAGACCAGCTACAAGTTATCTAGCCTCGGGGCCAATGAGTGTAGTTCTAAATAGTAGATAGAGCACTTAAATCTCGTTAGGAAATTTTACAGCCTTAAAATAGATGATCGCATTGAGCAACAAAACCCCTCATATACAAAAATGTACATTACCATTAAACACAAGACAAAGTGACCGTAAATATAGTTGATGCGTGACAGCCAGCAGACTTTTTATTAAAGGTCTTCAGTGGACATTAGGATAAACTTCATTGATATACATTGACGATTGTCTGTTTAACAGCCAACATTTTACCAAACATAATATACTTACTTGAAAGTAATGAAAAAAAAACCACAAAACATAAAAAGAAATACAAGAGTGTCGTTCAGTGTAAAAACAGATTTTCTTTCAGAAGCTACTGACATCTTTCACACATGAATAAAACTGCATTCACACCAAATGACAGAATACTGACAATTCATATTAGACCGAGGACTCTCTGGAGAATCTTATTATGTCTTCCGTATGCAGTTTCATTAAATCGACTCAAGTAAATGGTCATATAGATTTCCTGTCAATTCACCGTACATCTAAATCTGTGTGAATACATTTAACAAATCAAGAATTTTTCCCACCTTACAGTACACTACTTTTAATCAAGTTGAATTACTCTAAAATTTGCTGTCAAATAAATATCATACTGCCTTCCGATTTATATGTAAGAGCGTGAAGTTTTTTGACGGAGTCTAACATCTAAGAAAGCTACATACACATATATTTGCATCAATATAGTACCGTATTACCGACGGATAAAGGAAAGAGATTTTCAAATGAAATTACATTATTTTATACTTTTTTCACTGATGCTACGAATACTTTTTTAATCAGGGTTATTCTTACATTATAGTAATGAGGAAGAGCAGTGCCAATAACTCTTTTATACATCCACAGAATCTACTTAGATGGTGAAACAAAGATATCCTAGTGACCTCGTTCAAATGTTTGCATCAAATTGAGCTGTGCTAAATGCATCGAAGGGATCAGATGTAGGTGTTAAAATGAGTGATATGTTATGTCGAGGACCCAAGTAGGTTGTGGTATCATTTGAATTCAAAACAAAAAGAACACTGAACTGTGACCTTTCCTTGATGTCCTGAAAGAATGAACAGCAAAGTTGAACTCGATGTACAGAGAGTTGCAACAAGTATTTCGATGCTTTCTACCTTGCACTTTGATTGTTATCTTACTTTGTTGTCTTCAGTTAACATATTAAAGCAGATACTTTTTTTTATTTTAAAGTGGTATTAATGTATAGCCCAATGAGAACATTTTGAGGAAAGAGGTTCATCTATACTATCGACTTTAGTTCATGAGTGGTAGTGGATTCTACGGGTCGCGGAATGCTAAACAGCAAAGCTGACCTCGGTGAAATTTAAATTCCGAAATTAATATGTCGGGAGAAATACCGCTAGATATTCTGTCCAACGATACAGTTAGATTTCCAATTTGATTTTTTGTAAAATTTGAAATAAAAATCGTCAAATCTTATACGGTAACAATCAAACCACGACAAGGAATTATAAAAGTGCTCTCTCGATCAAAAATAAGCATTTGTTATTTTGCTCAGGTGGTCATGAATTAAGTATATTATTAGTTGCCCGCTTTTAGTATAAGGGTCTGAGATGTGTCTGTAATGTAAATAACATCGGTTCGTGTCTTATATCAAAGTATCAACATAAGCTGTGTAAAAAAACAACAAAAAGGTCGACAGGAACGATGCCATAGCCCATCGGTACTTTTCTCCCTTTTCCGGGTTCGGTAGAATCTATCAGCCAACTGCAATATGACTGTCGGAATCGTTGTGTCTCACGTGGGGAATGGTTTATGGGTATCATTCTTGCGTGAAGATAACGTTCGCACCTCGTTTCTTACAAGTCCATTAAAACTGTGTTGGGTACAGTTAGGGAGATTCACTCACACACACACATGTGTATATATAAATCTAAGTATATAATAACTATATATATATATGTATATATATATATATATATTATATATATATATAATATATATATATATATATATATATATATATATATATATACATGCAGGAATGTATGCGTGAAAACTTTTTATGCTTTACAATGTGTAATTGGTATATATACTCATGATTCCTGAGCGAAGAATATTAAACTCATACAAATTCGTAATGCACATCTGAATATCCGCAGTATCTAATATTTATTCAATTCGAGTTCCTTCATAATTTAATATAAATTTAGTCATGTTTTCTGTGGTTCAAAATTGTCATACACCAAGCTATGATAACATCTTAAATGTTTTACATAAGAGATTTATTTCAAGTGTTTTTTTCTGTTATTTCACGAAATATAAATTTAGTTAAAGAAAAACCTTTAAAGTTATTATCGTCAGGCGGAGCATTAACATCAGTTATTTTCTGACCAACACTTTTCTAACCTGATAATCAAACTAAATAATGAAGCAAACTTCGTGGAATTGGTCCATTTAAATAATAGTTAATGACAAAATATTACGCCATGTTATTAATAAAGAATTAGACAAACAAAAATTGAAGAATTATTACTCACACTATATATTTCAGGAAAATATAAAAAACTGCATTGGTAAGCATTTGAAAACAATTTGAGTGTCATGAGCTAAAACTGCCAAATATATGTAACGAAAGGGTCATTGTGTATGAATTTTACAAGCTTTTGCTTCTTTCATTTTTCCAGTGCATTCAGAACATTTCAGTTTTTTCCAAGTAGGGTTTTACTAATTGGTGACTTATTCTTCAATGAATTGTTAGGGACGCGTATACAGTAAACAGCAATTAAAAATCGTTACAATAAACAAAATTTCCAAATTGAATTAGAAAATATATTTTCGATGTTAGTTGCAATAATAATTAGTAAATAAAATAATATAATACTGAAGAATTTATTTAAAAATTTATAGAAATGGAAGGTCTTTTGAATCACGTTATAATTGTTAAAACATAAATGATGCTAGTATTAATAATACGAAGTCTGCTTTAAACTCTGAAACACCAGAGTATAGATTTTACGAATAGGTCTGGTGAATTGGAGCGCACTTAAAGTCTGGTAATCAAACACACATACAGACACACATACGCACGCACACGCATACATATATACACACATATGCACGTACGTACGCACAGATGCACACAAATACGCTCACAAATGGAAAAGAAGAAAAGCAAAAAATAAAGCGAAAAATATCTACTGAATCACTTAAAATGCCAAAATATAATTTGAGGCAACAAATTAAATAAAGAGAAATTGGTCAACATTAATCAATTTGCCTAATAGTAATAATAATAATAATAATAATAATAATAATAATAATAATAATAATAATAATAATAATAATAATAAAATAATAATAATAATAATAATAATAATAATAATAATATAACAATGGTAATAATAATAATAATAATAATAATAACAACAACAACAGCAAGAAGAAAAACCTCTTTTATTATTAATACTTTTTGCATTATTATCATAATTACAGAACTGCTAAAGGTGTTTAGCGTGTTTATTAACGTTTACTTCATTCTTCTTTCTGTCTACATGTTTTGGCTGGGATATAATTCTATGGATAGATGTGTCAGAATATCAAAACCGAGAACCCCCTTTTTTTCTCTTTTAAGTATTCATTAGCCCCAAGATATTTCACTTCAATTTTCATTACAAATATTTCTTTAAAAATGATTCTTTCAATTTATTTCAAAATTTTGTTCTATTTTTTAAAATTATTTCATTTTATTACTTTTGTCTGTGTAAAAATAAGTTTGTAAAGTTTCACTAAATATTTAGCCAAATAATTAATTTATATTTTCTTCTTTGTTTCTTCTTGTTTTAATTTTTATATCACAATTTTTTATTTTGTTGTTTTGTTTATACATATATGTATATTTATTTAATCTTTGGTTGTTGAAATTATTTAAATATTTAAATATTTCACTTGAAATATTTGTCTTATAGCTATACATAAATCTCCAATCTGTAAAATATGAGCAACATGAAGTGGTTATAAGCAGGAATGCATACATTATCTTCGTTCCTATCGACAGTGGTATTGTATATTTATATTTTCAAATCGTTAGATATGGAGGTAAAACAAACCCCGGGATCACGCTAGGGATACTGATGGTGGTGAGATTGATACTGAAACTTTACTTAACCCTTGGTCTACCAGAGACAATATATATCACTAATTACCAGCTTGGTCCAATGGACCGAATATTTTTCTTTTCATTAAATTTTATTCAAACTACCACTATTTCTTAGTGCTATTCGGTGAATGAAGAATTACAGCTTACAGAATATATTATAAATTTTAAAAAAATGCAAAAATTTCAATTAAAATAACAAATAAACTTTTCAATATCAGCAAACCTACAGCAGTACCTAAACCACTACCACCGCCATCACCACCATCACCATACCACCACCACCACCACCACCACCGCACTCTGCCTCTCTCTCTCTCTCTCTCTCCTGTCCATTTCTCCCTATCTATCTTTCCCTTCAGCTAACGTTATAACCGCGTAATATGCGCTCCTTCCCCAACTCCAATGTACATCGATAACACTTCTCTCTCCCTCTTTTTCTCCCGTCGTCTTATTTTCTACTTCTTCGCCTCTACCTTCAACTGTCCACGTAACCGTTTGTCATTACTATATTAATATTAATCACTATTTTTACTTCTTCCTCTCTTCTTTCTTCACTCCTACCTCTCTTTCACTCACTCCACCTCCACCTCCTCCTCCACCTCTCTAACTAACTAATGTACAACGGGCGAACGAACAATCAGATTATTATTTAGATATTTGTGTGTAACAATGTTTCTGTATAAAAATAAAAAATATATATAAAAAATTAGAAAAAAACACCTTTTATCAATTGAAAATGAACAATCAAATTACACCATCTAGAAAATTACATATAATAGAAATATTAAAATTAAGATAAGAATGAAATACCAATGATTAAGTAAATTGCAAAAAATAATAAAAACGTATATAATTGGTAATAATTGGTATAATTGGTATATAAACGTATATAATTGGTATAATATTATTCTACCAATTATATACGTTTTTATTAATTTTTTGCAATTTACTTAATCATTAGTATTTTATTGTTATTTTAATTATAATATTTCTATTATATGTAATTTCCTAGAAGATGTAATTAAATTGGTCATTTTGAATTGATAAAAGGTGTTTTTTTCTAATGTTATATATATTATATTGTGTGAAATTTGATTTAGTGCTTCTAAATTGAAGTTTTCCCTGTAAGTTAGGATTAATATTCCTTCCAGTCATTACTTAGCTTTAACATCTGCACACCTCCCCCCACTATCTGATGTCGCTTGGTCAGAGGTGAGGGCTTGTGGCATTTGGTAAATCTATCGAATATGGTGTTGACGAAGGAAATCAAGCTATTTTCGAGCTTGTGATCTAGAAACATGTTCATCATTAACGGTAAGAGATTGTTTTCGTTTATTTGCTACTCCGATTTTGCGTATGTGAATCGCGGGGTTCGTCGTATATGGAATCTCCACTTGTAGAAAATGCAAAAAACAGTCTTTGACTGGCATTTCTAATTCCTTCGGTATGCGGCGAAGCAGCTTGTTGCTCGCCCTTTTAATTATTTTTAATATATATATATATATATATATATATATATATATATATATATATATATATATATATATATATATATAAAAGAATATGCTTGAGATCTCTCGAGCTTGGAATTTGCATATCTTCATTGATTGGTTGTATATTTTCTCATTTGCTGAATTTGCTTTCTACAAGTTGTCAAGGATCATAACTGCAAGGCAAAAAATAACTAACTTGCTCAATTATGAATCGCCTCTAATACATATAGGCAATATAGAAATGTAATTCATTTGCTATCCCCTAAGACGTGGGGATTTGAAACATATAAGTTTCTCTTCATATAATCTCAGCCAAATTCTCCATAATCTGCTCTGCGATATAAAATAATATCAAAACGCTGGGAGGTACAATGACCAATATAGTTAATCTAATGAATATCATAAGTAATTAATCACGGACTTATAAGCGCGCATGCATACACGCGGTCACACACAAATACAAACACGCACATATATAGACGTACATATATACACGTACATACTTACATACATGCATACATACATACATACATACATACATACATACATACATACATATATACATACATACATATATCAGCATAAATATATATATATACATACATACATATATCAGCATAAATATATATACATACATACATACATATATCAGCATAAATATATATATATACATACATACACGAGGTTGTTTATGGAAGACTAGCTGAAATCGACTGGAAATTCTGGTGTTTATGATGCAAAACTTTAGTTAATCCTTATATAAACATTAAAAATCCATCTTTCTTCTTTAGCCCTGAGACTTCCGTTTGTCAGTGTGTGTCTGCTGGTTTGTTTCGTCTAAATATGTTTGCATATGTGTGCGTGTATGCGTGTGTTTGTATGTGTATGTCTGTGTATCTGTCTTTTTGTTCCCTTACCAATTTTGGTAAATATGTTTGCATTGTATTCAGACATCCATAAATATATAGTCATCTCATTCCACATGTATTTATCCAAGATCATTGTCATATTATTTGTAATCTAAAAATGGGAAGAAACCTAAATGGGAAACGTATTACATATACTTGATATTACATTGTAATTATCATATTTATGTTTCAAGAAAATAACAAGCAAATTTTCAACGTAGTTCATTTTATTAATCTATTTCAAAATGATTCTACTATATGCATGAATGTATAAATGTATTTATGCATGTATGTATGTGTTTATGACCGTATATATGTATACATATATGTGTGTCTGTGGTGTGCGTGTAAGTGTTTATGTCCGTGCGTATGTATCCATAGATGCATGCACACAAACGTACATATATGCATATCTATGATGTTTATGGAATAATAAAATCTAAATGATATCGTCGCATTAATGTATTTCGTATTTGCATTTCCCCACTGGGAAATTGTTATGTTATTTCAATTGTAGTATATTTCTATAATCACTTTCTCATTTACTATTAATAAAAATAATTTTCCTTCATTATGCATAAAGGTATTTTGACGTATTGCTTTTGTTTTATATATATTTGCGACATTTTTGTTTTCTCCGATCTGCATACAAGTTCAGTCGTAGATAATTCTGCATAATTTCAGTTATTTAATCTTTCTCTAAAATATAAGGTTATTAAAATCTTCAGATACAGTATATTTGCTTCACAACAGTGAACTGAGGTTTCCTCAAAATTTTGAGCAATTGACGTTTAAAACTTTGCCTTTTTGAAATAAATGTTACCCCTAATTATTCCAAGATTACGTTTTAGAGTGAATGGTATTCTGAAATATTTACCTCTTTATTGTTAGAAAAGCCAGTTCACACCTAGCAAACAAAGACCATCAATTTTCTCTCTAAAATATAGACTATGATGATTTTGATGATGATGATGATGATGATGATGATGATGATGATGATGTTGATGATGATGATGACGACGACGATGATGATGATGATGATGATCTCTGTATAATTTGATGTTTTAGCCTGCTTCATATGAGGCGTTAGGATAGAGGAGCTGGTCCTGTCAAGTCATAAAGTGCAATCACAGGGATATTATCATCATTAGATCATAGAAGATAATGTGAATGTTGACTTTTCTTCTAGCTTGAAGTTGAACAATATGATCCTAGAATTTCCTGGAAACTACGATCCGGGCTCATAGGAAAACTTAGCGAAAATTATCAATGCTTAGTATGCCGAACTATTAATGTTAGCCATTCGGAGGTAGTTGATGACTAGAAGGGAATTTGGGCGTCAGAGAACTTTTCTTTACTCTTGCCGACTTAAAGCAAATATGTGGTTTGATGTAGCCAGTTTCTCGCTGCCCAGATGTAGTAATACCGAACCTAAGAGCCAAAGAGAAGGACAATACTACAGAAGTGAACACTAATGTATTCCTTACAGACACTTAAAGGTAAGAGATATTAAAATTTAGAGCGGCGTTCAATTCTCAAATGACGAGGACATAGAGGTGTCTGATTTTAAAAAGGGGTGATGTGGAAGGATTTTGACCACACCCATGTTACTAAAGTTGGCCTGGGCTGTTATTTTAAAGAACTGTGAGCGATTGGCAGTTCGTGTTGGTAGCAGTTCACTGTGACACTTTGATATAAAGTGTTGAGTTTCTTGTAAATGTAATAGCAGTGTGTCGTGCATATATTATCTTCCCCTGCTTCATTATATTATATAACTAATACAAGGATATAAAAGATATGAAATTGAAATGGAGCACATTTGTAAAGTCTCAACAACCCCAGGAACAGTATATTGCAAATGCCTCGACGTCCGATTTACACACACAAACACACACATATGCAAATACACATATACATGTTTGAATGTGTTTATGTGTATGTTTTAGTGTATGTGAGAGTGTGTCTTGTTGAAGAATTTTATTGTTTGATATTGCCGAATCTCTATGCCCTGCTTCGTTCCATGTTATTATTTATAAGAAATTTATGTCTTTAGGTTTTGAGATCTCATTGCTCAAGTTTTCACTTTCTCGATCGTCTCTGCAATGTCAAAGGAAGGTGATGGTAACATAAAGAGGCGAAATATAACGTGAATTTTATTGACACCAGAGTGTGTTTCCATTTAATTTTCGATCATCGTGGTTAGAATTCCATAAAAAGTCAAGCACTATGATGTTAATTTTTGTTACATATTAACGAAGTAAAACTGGCACCATAAGAATTTAGGTTAATACATAAAAATCTTTGACGATTGTCTGGGAGAAAATAGTTAAAAATAAACGTAGCTTCATATAATAAACATCGGTGCGACATCTTTAATGTACAACACATACAAATTCTTGAATGTAAACCGCAAAATAGAGGATGTGAGTATTTACCATTTCTATGACCTTCCGATGTCAAACTTTTACTTTGTTTTCATATTCTCCTCAAAAACAAACACGGAAGAAAATGTAGGATAAAACAATTTATACAATACATTAATATTGTACTTCCAAATATAACAATAAATAAATTAACATACTTCTATATTTTAAAGTACAACACATACAAATTCTTGAATGTAAACCGCAAAATAGAGGATGTGAGTATTTACCATTTCTATGACCTTCAGATGTCAAACCTTTACTTTTTTTTCATATTCCCCTCAAAAGCAAACACGGAAGAAAATGTAGGATAAAACAGTTTATACAATACACTAATATTGTACTTCCAAATATAACAAAAAAATAAATTAACATACTTCTATATTTTAATATTTTTAGTCGTTACATTAAGATGGAAAACATAAATAAACTTTTACGCTTCATTTTGTTTATTCGCGGTCCAATTTAGTAAAATAGCGGAAGAGATTATAAGACAAACTCTTTTCACTCAAATACGATAACCAACGTTGTTTGTTTTGGCTATCTTTAGAAACAAGCTGAAAGAAATAAACCGGAGGATACATAGATATTTCTTGATTAAGAACTTGCAAGTAGCTGAATGTTTGAGAGAACAAAACAATGTAGATATGAGAAATTTCGAAAAATCATTCACTTTAGTAAGCAAAGAGTATTTTGTGAACAAAGACTTGCTAAAGCAATAAGCTCTTATAGAAATAGATTTGTATTTATGGAAAGAATATATAAGAAATATAAAAAGGAGAATATAAGATTATAAAGTCTGATAGTAAGATGCAATATCTATCTATCTATCTATCTAGCTATCTATCTATCTATCTATCTATCTATCTATCTATCTATCTATCTATCTATCTATCTATCTATCTATCTATCTATCTATCTATCTATATATCTATCTATCTATATATCTATCTATCTATCTATCTATCTATCTATCTATCTATCTATCTATCTATCTATCTAATCTATGTATCTATCTATCTAATCTATCTATCTCTCTCTCTCTCTCTCTCTCTCTCTATATATATATATTATATATATATATATATATATATATATATATATATAAAGATGGATAGCTATATACATACACACCAACATACGCATGCTAAAACGCACACAAACATATTTGCACATAAAAATACCCACATTTATCCACATATACACATTTTATATGATCATGCAAACCAGTGCCCACACACACACACACACACACATATGTATGTACGTACGTATATATATATATATATATATATATATATATAGGCTAAGATATGAGTATGGCGGGCGAAAAAGGAGTGGATAAGTGAGAGTGGGTGGGGAAAGTTAGGAGACTCGTCTATTATTGCATTATGTTATAAAATTCCAAAGAATTCAATAGCTTGGTGAAAAGCTTTGGTAAAGAGTTTAATAATGAAAATCATTGAACTTACCTTCAAATGGGGTAGCAAAGAATAGATAACAATAGATAGGAAATGCAAAGCCTGGATGGATGAAATATAGTGCGGCATAAAAGAACATAGAATGGATTTTCTCAGGAATGAATACCATAATTAACGAAACTTGATAAAGATCTTGAGATCTGAAGCTGTAAAGTTTTAGCCTTGCTGTTCGAGTGCGATTGCGGTAAAATGTTAGCGAGCTTTCGGCAAACTTAATATGTACGACGTATCTTCATTATTCATTCCAGTCAGTTTAGTTCAGTTTCGTGTTAACTCGTTTCGTTCACAATATCTAGTTGTAGTTATTAAGCACTAGTTTTAAAGTGGAAAAGTTTTAGAGTTTCTTGGATGATTGCTTTGACCATCCAGTTACTGTTCCCCTCTTACTGGACATTTGGAAGCTACGTGGAGAGGAAAGCAAACTATTATTAATGCATCGTACCGTAGAAAAATATGCAATATTCAAATAGAATCTGTCCCAGTTAATGATTACTATGTTTTCCTAACTAAAATAACATGCTAATCTAAATCCAGTGTAGGGATGTTTTAGAAAGCTATAATGATCAAAACTACATAATTGTTTTTAGCCTTGTTGTCCGTATATGATGGACTAGACTTTTGTTTTTATCCATACTCTCCGTATACGTTGGATGGGCTTCATCTCTAAAATGCAGATTTTTTCCTACAGACAAATGGCCAGAGGTTTTGTAAATTGTTATTCTCATATAATAAATACACTAACTTACTCTGACGAAGCGTGTATCTCTCTCTCTCATAAACTGCTACTTACTTAATCGATTAGGAAAGGTTCATCAGCAAAGTCGACCTGAATTTGAACTCAGAACGTCAAAGTGAACGAGATGCCACAAAGCATTTTACCCGGCCTATTAACAATTTTGCCAGCTCGCCACCTTAACTACTCAATAAATTCTTTTCAACTCGAGGCAAAAGTCCGAAATTTAGGGGAGGGAGCCAGTCGATTATATCGACCCTACTAAGCAACTAGTTTAATTTAAGAATCTTTTCCTTTTCATGGACAGCTCGATTAATCTTCATATGCTGGTAGAATGTGTCATATAGAACATTTTATACTCTTAGCGTTGTTGAGAAAAGTTACTATTTACGAAGTTATTTCGTGTTAACTTTGCATTATTTCGGTAATTTCAACCAATCAATGCCGTGCATTCAGCTGAATAAAATTACTGTTGCTGTTTGTCATCGGCGGTGTATATTTCATTTATCATTGTTATTTATAACATCGTTCGTGCGTTTGTACTGGTTTTCAAAATTTCAAAAAAAATTCAAAATTCCGTATGTTGGCTATTTCCCGCAATCTCCGTATCCGAAAAGCTGGGTTTTGGGCAAAAAAAAGCAATAATAATAATTTGCGAGAAAACGTGGGGTTAGGGTGAACGGGAGTTTGTCTTTTTGAAAACAGTAGCTGAAAAACGGGGGAAAAAATCCTATGTAAGGCACAAAGCCTTAAATTTAGGGGAGGGAGACAGTCGATTAGATCGACCCCAGTACGCAAATGGTACTTAATTTATCGACCCCGAAATGATGAAAGGCAAAGTCGACCTTTCGCTAACTCTGAACTCGGAACATAAAAACAGACGTAATACCGCTAAGTATTTCGCTTGGCGTGCTATCGTTTCTGCCAGCTCGCAGAGAAATAACTACCTTGCTTTCGATATTCTATTTCAGTTTAATTGCTTTAGGTCTTGAAGTTTTCATTGTGAATATGATTTCATATACCTTACCTAAAATGTCACCTCTTGAGTTACTTTTCTCCATTGAGCAACATTTCAGGCAGATTATAGGCAGAAGAGATCTATGTTTTTTTAATATTTGATCCGACAGAGTTATACCTAATCGTCCCTGGCGATCAGACATATATAAGTTCGTAGTAACATACCTTTCTGAAAGAATCCAATTTTTTCGAAAGCATTTACGATATTTATAGAAGGTTGAACAAATCCGCAGAATCACTGTTGTTTCTCATTGGGATATCTTTCAAAAGATAATAAATTTTCGATTTTGCTGCACACAATTTCTTGAAAACTGCTATAAAATTCACCTGTGGTTTACCAGGTGGTCTAAGAAAGTTATAATTGCATAAACATATTTTATGCTTATATGCTTAACATATTAATCGCCTTCTATGCAATGCAAATTTCCCCATCTTTAAAGAGCTAACATTAGATCTCATTTTATAATAGCTTCTACTACTGAGTGCACGTAGAGCAAGAGGTATTAAGAATGTGAATGGGTTTATTTTGGCTGTTTATTCTGTATAAAATATATGAAGAGAGAATTATTAATGAGCTTTCTTTGGAATTGTAGCAATCTTCACGTACACGAAGATAGGCACAATGCAATATATATTTTATGTAACATATTTGCAACATATTCTAAAAAAATCTTTCGTTGTATAGAATTTTATTTATTCCCACACCATAACTTCTTTAACGTTTAATCTATTCTTTAAAACCCTAAAAAATTATATGCACTACATTTTGTTTAAACATATTTCTATGAATATTTCATGTTTTTCATTCATTTACAATTTTTCTATTGTTTCAAAGAAGTTCAAAACATCGATATAATATTATTCTCCGATTCTGTGAACAATTTTTCTAGTGTCCATTTACAAACGTTAAACTCGTAAAATAGATTGTATATGAAAGTTTGTTATTATTATTATTATTATTATTATTATTATTATTATTATTATTATTATTATTATTATTATTATTATTATTATTTTTATTATTCCTTTTTTGTTATAGAATTCCTGTCAATCACTGAAAACAATTAAATTGACTATTTTCAGTTTTATAGACTCTTGAAAGATATAGTAAATCGATGCACAAATTGATATAACATAACTATTAATGTTTCATATGGTTTACTCGTTTATATTTTGCTGTTTCACTCTCGTCCTTTGCATTTCCACTTTATTAGCGTACGAATCGAAATATATGGGAAACGTAATGGTAAATTAAATCTATATTGTTTTACTACTTCACTATATCTCAAAATAATCGTTTACGTAATTCTCATGATATTTTTTCTCCTCAAGTATATACTTTCTTGCTAAATATTAAATGTTCATAATTTCTACCGTGAATTCCTTTGACAACGAAAATACGTGCAACTATAACAGATAAATGTTCCGAAAAAAATTCATGTAACACATTCATTTATATGACGTACTCTGTATCTAATGTAGCTGTGAAATAGATTACTTTCTCTTTCTGGATAAGAGATGAAATTCGTATTTTGGGATTTTGGCGATACAAGTCGTGGCTGCGTGAAAGCGCAGGCGTGGTTGTTGCGCAAGAAGCTTGATTTTTAAATCATATGGTTCAGAATTCAGTTACACAGATTGATGCCTTCAGCTACGACGACCATCTTCAACTACAGCTCCAGACTCGATTTTTTTTCCACGAGAGTTCCGGATCCCAATAACGAACTCATTTGCATATAGCTAATCAGAGCAGAGCCACCTCTAGCTTTTCTTCCTTTCTAGTCAGCACCATGCATTCCTTACATTTCCCTCTCAACTGGCAGCCATTAACATCTCCATCTAGGTTAATGCTTGTTTCATTTTGTCATTGAGCATGAGGTGGATGTGAGGTGTGCTAAAAATAACAGCTAAATAACAATTTCTTGATAAATCTTTTAAATTAAATTTTATTTGTCAACATTTCGCTCAGCGATTTAAAACTAACTGTTCTTCTCTTTTAAATTAACATAAATATTTATTTATGCGTAAGAAAATTATCGGAGGATTTTCATCTAATTTTTCTAAATCTTTCTGTTAAAAATTGTAACGCATTTGAATTAAACACTGTTGGTTGCAAGGTGTGCTAAAAATAACAGCTAAATAAGACTTATTTACATGAAATAAAATTACAAGCCACATAGCACCTTGTTTACAAATATTCTTTTCTACTCAACTCAAAAGGCCCAAAATATTGGGTGAGGGAACCAGTCGATTAGATCGACCCCAGTACGCTACTGGTAATTAAAATCGTCGACCCGAAATGATCAAAGGCAAAGTCGACATCGTCCGAGTGTTATTTCCGTGCTTTCATATTCGTACAAAACATTATCTTTCATTACTATAGTAATTCAAACCTACCACTAACAAGCGTATATGTTCAATAGCAATGATATTGGCATATGAATGAGAGCACAATACAAGATTCGCATGGTAATAGAAGATCGCCAAGGAATGCCAGGGTTTGTTAACTTGGGAAGGTTAAGGTGAGCTCTGATTGGCTGTATACAACTGAGTACTTTACTGGGGACCGGAACTCTCGTGGGAAAAAATGTCTCGTCCCGGAAGGGGGCTTTATTACAGAGCCTATATATATATATATATATATATATATAAAGAACGGTCCGCCAGCAAAACCTCACCCTTGGGCTGAAACTAGTATTTAACAATAATTAACGGTACTAACAAGCAGTACCGGTATGCTAAATATAGTAACACTCTCTGAAGATGAACAAAGAGTATTTCATATTGCTTGAAATCATGGAGATACAGGTATATCTGACTTTTTCAATTTTCGATTATTTTCGTCACTGGTACGGGGTTTTAAAATTTCTATTCATTTTCCCGCTTTCACCTTTGTGTTTAAGTGAAATTTTGGGGTTTGCTCATTTTGAGTGCTACATTTAGCATGCCAGTACTGCTTGTTAGTACCATTAATTATTTATTGATGATTTTTTACCATTATGGGTTTTTACTCGTCACTGATATTATTATAAACAATGATATTCCTCATATATATATATATATATATATATATATAATATATATATATATATATATATACATGTGAGTGGACAATTTGATTCGGATTCCATGCTACTTCAACTTTTACAAGGACCAAGCAGTGCCTGTCCCCTAACGGAGCCTATCCGGTATCGGAAGCCTCTTCCCTAACGGAGTGTCTCATCTAGGAGAGTTTGTCCCCGAAGGAAACCTGTCTCCTCCGGCTGGTGGGATAACTATTCCATAGCTATTCCACCAGCCAGAGGAGAGAGGGTCTCTTAGCGTCCTGCAAAACTTGAAGTAGCACGGAATCCGAATTAAACTGCAATTTATATGTATATATATATATATAATATATATATATATATATATACATACTTGCATATATATATATAGGTATAAAAATTATATATAAAAAGGGACAAGAACGTGAAATACACAAAGAGACGAACACAAAAAACAGACGGGTCATTTGAAGCCTTTAATCTTCAGTCAGGAACCGGATCATCATAGCAAATTTCGGCTTATTAATCCTGATATTGCTCCGAAACGGCCAGCCCCAATGAAAAACTAAGCTGCGAGCATTAGATTTCTTGGAAAAAGGATCGAATTTCGTTTACATTCGATTGCTTTGCGCCATTGCTTCTGTTGCCAAGCCATCTTTGGCGCGCTCTGTCTCTTTCCCCCTCTTCCTTCCATCCCCTTTAATTCCTTCTTTCTCTCTCTCTCCCTACTCTCACGTGACCTGGTCAATCCTTGGCACGCTCTGTTTTTTCCACCCTCTTTAATTCCTTCTCTCTCTTTCTCTCTCTCTCTACCCTCATGTGACCTGCTAAATAACCAGCCATTCCGCTGGTGACCGCTGCCGGTTCAACATTGTCTTCGTCCGCCAAAAAGGCATTTTTTCAAAACACGTCTGCTAGATAAGTTAAATTTGTCTAAAGTCTTAAGACACCTGCTGTTGTCCTGTTATTACCATTCTTGTTTTTATTTTTGTTTTTGTTTTTTGTATTTATATTCGTGTGGCTTCGTCCGTTTTTCTGTCCTTGTTTCGTTTACATTCGATCCTTTTTCCAAGAAATCTAATGCTCGCAGCTTAGTTTTTCATTGGGGCTGGCCGTTTCGGAGCAATATCAGGATTAATCAGCCGAAATTTGCTATGATGATCTGGTTCCTGACTGAAGATTAAAGGCTTCGAATGACCCGTCCATTTTTTGTGTTCGTCTCTTTGTGTATTTCACGTTCTTGTACCTTTTTATATATAATTTATATGTATATATATATATATATATATATTCCGTGTTCGTCCCTTCCTGTATTTCACGTTCATTATATATAAAAACATTCATTCTTATATTATTGCGGCGTTACGTGCACCCCCCCGTTTGTTTGTCCAATTTTAAACCCTGCACGACTTCTATACACACTGTCTTTTACTACCCGCCATTGCTTCTTCACCAAACTTTTTGGCGCCCTCCGATTCTTCCCCTCTCTTCCTCCCATCCTCCTTAATCCCTTCTTTCTCCTTCTCTCTTGGTCACTGATTCTGTCCCCTGCCTTCCACCCTCTTTGATTCCCTCTCTCTCTGTCTCTCTTTCTCTCTCTCCTGCGACCTGCTGCTTCTTCAACCATTCTGTTGGCCTTCGTATCTCGACCAACATGTATCCCCGCTACCGAAACGGTAATTATTTCTACGCCAGCTGCTATGTTGTTGTTGTTTGTCTCATTTGGTCTAAAGTCGTATGACAACCACCGTTATATATATTTTGTTTTTTCATTACTGTTTTCAATTTCGTTTTCGTCTCTTGTATTCACATCCGTCTTGTGCGTTCACATTCCTGTCTTCTACCAAGAAATCTAATGCTTACAGCTTAGTTTTTTTTCTTGGGGCTGGCCGAGTTGGAGCAAATATCAGAATTGAACAGCCGAATTTGCTATGATGATTCGGTGTCTGACTGAAGATTGAAGGCTTCGAATGATTTGTCTGTGTTCCGTGTTCGTCCCTTCCTGTATTTCACGTTCATTATATATAAAAACATTCATTCTTATATATATATATATACATATATATTATATATATATATACATATATTTATAAATATATATACATATATATATATATTTATACACGGGGCTAAACATAGAGGGGACAAACACGGACAGACAAAGGGATTAAGTCGATTACATCGACCCCAGTGCGAAACTGTTACTTTATTTATCGACCCCGAAAGGGTGAAAGGCAAAGTCGACCGCGGCGGAATTTGAACTCATAACGTAGCGGCAGATGAAATACCGCTAAGCATTTCGCCCGACGTGCTAACGATTCTGCCAGTTCACCGCATTATATACACACACACACACAAACACACACACACACACACACACACACACACACACACACACACACATATATATATATATATATATATATATATATATATATATATACAAATAGATAGATAATATTTATCTCTACTTAAATAGTAGTGTTCCCTAGGAACCGACGATACTGATATTTGGGATCTTGAAGGACACGTCCTCCGGTTGTGTATTCTGTACACTCTGCACTCGATATACATTACAAGCCGAGAGAAAACCGCCTGCTATTTTCACCCCAAGACTACCAGTTCTTTCGGATTCAATAATTTTATGGTTACCCTCGGTGATAGTCACACCTCTGCTAGACATAGCAATTGCTCACCCCAGCTCACAATATGTAGAAAATAATACACATACAGTCACTGATCTAGCGACAAGCAAATTACCTAGATTTAAATATCTCTATAAGAGATAAACACATTATTTACACCGAGAAGTAATTTAATTATCGCTACCTAAATACGGGTGTTTCCTAGGAACCGACTATACTGCTATTCTAACTCCAGGGAAATTTCTTTTGTACATAGAGAACACCTGTGTTTATGTGGTGACAAACATTACTTCTCAGTACAAATGCTGATTTCATCACTTCTAGAAATATTCTTCAATAGTTAGTTTGCTTCTTTTATATAGCCGTTCTCTCACCTATATTCCTCTAGTAGTAGTAGTAGTAGTAGTAGTAGTTCCTATAATTTCTCTCCTGACCTAATAACCAAATTTTTTGCAAGTGAATTTAGTCGATTATACCACATCCGTAATTGAGAGATATTTACAATTCTGAGCTGTTATGAGTGTTTGAATTCATATCTTAAAGCTATGAAATACATGAAATAAAGGATATATGTTTGTTTATTACCCACAAGGGGCTAAACATAGAGGGGACAAACAAGGACAGACTGCCGCTACTTTCTGAGTTCAAACTCCACCGAGGTCGACTTTGCCTTTCATCCTTTCAGGGTTGATTAAATGAGTACCAGTTACACACTGGTGTCGATATAAGTCACTTAATCCGTTTATCTGTCCTTGTTTGTCCCCTCTATATTTAGCCGCTTGTGGGCAGTAAATAAATGAGAAACGTTAGCACGCGGCATTTCGTCTGCTGTTACGTTGTGAGTTTAAATTCTACCAAGGTCGACTTTGGCTTTCATCCATTCGGGGTCGATAAATTAAGTACCAGTTACGCACTGGAGTCGATGTAATCGACTTAATCCCTTTGTCTGTCCTTGTTAATTCCCTCTATGTTTAGCCCCTTGTGGACAACAAAAAAATAAGAAACTACGACATCAGTCTGTTAGAACCATTGTAAACTGTTTTATCTCACATGCGCATCATAATGAAAAAATATATACATGATTCATAGAACAGAATCGAAGTATGAATGTTATTGTTACTTATCATATAGATAGATGACGAATAAAATACTACGTCGCTACAAGCGGGATTCGAACACCGAAATTGGAACGATAAGAATGAAAACTCTTCGGTATTTATTCAATAAATCTTATATTTCAATCACGAAATCACATTTTGTACTTGTGAAAATAATCTCGGAATGAAGGTGGAAGTTGATTGAAGCGCCTAGCAATTTTAGTTAGTTTCCCCTGAATGTAATATCATGATAAATAAATAAATAAAATAACTACGTGACAAGGAAATCACATTTTTTTTTCCGTTATTCAAATACTGATAAAGCCGGTTGGCCTATTTGTGAAATAGTCTTTAGAATATCAATTGATACAAACTGCAGAGGGATGGTGAAATACATTACAGTCTTCTTTAACACTTCTATATTCTGAGCTTAAGATTAAATCCGAAGTGTTTGTTCAAATTGTGTTTCTCTGCTGATTTATTTAATCGCACAGACTTATTGAGAGTCAATGTTGGTACTTAAGTCTCTAGAATCAATATAACTTATGTCAGTTTATTACGAGTAATTCAGATAACGAGGAATTTAGAAAGAAACACAGAACTAAAAATTATCTCTTTGCTTTTGAAAAAGAAAAATGTGTAACTATTTTAATGAGAGGAGAAAATACAACTGTTAGAACTTTTAGAAATAACAGTTAAATTACTCGCAAATAAAACCCTATTTGGATCTTTTCGGTTTGAACGGCAGTTTTTTCTAGCGGTGTCTTATGAAATTGTCACCCATAATTATGACCCTAGAATCGATCTACTGCATTTCAATCTCTTTTAGAGTTATGGTTAGTTATGGTTAGTTAGGGTTAGGGGTGGGGGAAGGGTATCTTTTTTTCTTCACAAATGTAAATAAACCCATTCTGTTTCTTAAACGAGGGACATATTCATACAGCACATAATGCTTTTTAACTCAAAAGACGTCAGTGATTGGTTGAAATTGCAGAAATTGAAAAAAAACAACAAATATCTTACAAACTATAGAATTTTCTCAATAAAGCCAAGAGAAAAAGATGTTTTATAAACACATTCTACCAGTATACGAAGTTTAGAATTTTTTAGCTACCTAGAAATTATGTTAAAACTGCCGTTCAAACCGAAAAGATCCCCCTATTATATTAATAATAAAAATAAACATTGACTAACATACAATCCTTTTGTCTCAATATCTGAAACGAAATTACAATTGAAACTAGAGTTCATTTAATTATATTCTATGCAGGATCAGAGGCAATTAACGTCTAAAATCACGAATGATATTGAACCTAACAGCATTTTCAATGTATAGAATTGTTAACTAAGTGCTAAACATACACTATTTATAAAAACCTGTGAAGAGCTATGGTGAAGAATACTTCGTTAAAACTAATATGCACCGTGTAGAGTGTGCATATGTAGCGTTACCTAATAAGTATGTCACTAGGAATTTAATTCCGCATTGCTCTCTTTGAGGTACTTTCGCGTTGATTTGTTCATAACTTTGGATATAAAATGAATTGCATTTTAGTACATTTCTGCCTACCTTTATATTTAAAACCGTCTGAATGATTTTATTATACGGATAGTCACATAAAGTTTCCATGTATTCTACTGTCTCTCGTGTCGCATTTAGATTTCTATCCGAAACTTTCAATTGCTGGAATCTTTTATATGGAGAACGATCATGCATATTTATATCATAACTTTTATCAAAAGCTATGTATTTCTAATTCTAATTGTAGTGTATATAACAGAAGTGCAAGTCGGATGCAACTGCAGTATGCTAACATTTCTCCCTGGTAACGGGAAACAATAAATGCTCTGGTGTTTTGAAAGATATCAAACTTTGCCAGTAATATATCATGGAAACATAAATGGGTAAATTCCAAGCAAATTTGTTTGAAGTAAATTCTACGCAAGGAACCAAATTACACTACACAGCTGTAGCCTATGCAAAACTGAAATATTCAGATAAAAATTTTGCTTACTGGAAACTGAAAAGATGCTTAAGAACAATGAATCTGGGATAATTACTACCAAATACTACATACGTTATTCAACGATCAGAGCTAAGAGAGACAGATTGAAATCTTACCCTTAAATAAATCCTAAAATAGCTGATGATCTCCTAGCAAAAGTCAACATTTATATTCGTAGATTTCTCAAAGATATTCGATACTATCAGCAGAAGCATCATGATCATGTTATATATGACGTTGTACTATATTTATATATATATATATATATATATATATATACGTACATACATACATACGTAATATATATTGCTGTCGTTGTTTGTTCTTTCTCGAACCAGGCCTGGCTCATAAGGGCAGTTCACCCTGTTTCATTGGCGTATAGGCTTCCCACATGGACGGGACGCCAGCCGATCACAGGTGAGCTGCTGGACGCAGGAAGAAGGAGTGAAAGAATGTTGTGCCGAAAGTGTCAGCAGAAGTTCAACATTATTCTCCTGCGGAGCCGCGTGGAGTTTAGGTCTTTCGCTCATAAATATACATTGTCTAGTCTGAGATTTGAACCCGCTATCCCACGACCACGAGTTCACTGCTTTAACCCCTGGGCCATATGCCTCCATACAGACACACAGACACACGCACACACACACACACACACACACAAACACACACACACACACATATATATATATATATATATGTAGGAAGGGATGTACGTGTGCGTGTGTGTATGTGTGTTTGCATGTATGTATGAAAATGTCATAATATACCCAGTAAACATTCATGTGCAAGAGCTTTTTTTGGTAATACTATTGCCAGCTCGTTTTCTTCCACGATGTTACCTGACCAATTCGTTGTACAGTGCACTTCTGGTTAATTTTTAAAATTGATCATTGAAAGAATTTCAGTTGAAACATTCTCGGCATCATGATTACAGATAAAGTTTATTAGCTGTTGTTTATCATGATTTGTATCTGATCACTGTATATGTGATGTTTTTGCGATGTTTTTAAACGTTTACCCATGTCTAAGTGGTATCATACAAAGAAGTCGTTATACACAAAACTGCAATAAGAAAATATCTATAAGATATATAATTTGAATACGAAGGATGTGAGAACTTTGACACAAGAATAAACTGATAGCTATTTACTGCAATACACTGAAAGAACGCTAAAGAGCTATTTCCCACAAATGCGAAGAGATGGCTCGAAATGTTATATTTTTTACCTTGTATCTCCTAACGCCGCACATTTATAAGTTGTGGAATTCCTAATTCGGTATTTAAGTAATGTGAACTGGCAACATAATATCGTTTTCTCTTGCTATCGTTTTTAGCATCAGCAATTAAATTTCATTATCATTATAGTCAAATGTTTCTGTCACAATTAGTATATGCTTCATTGATTTGGTCACGTAATATTTGATGTGGCTTTGTCAAGGAAACATTCGTATTGATGAACATTACACATTTTAATTGAGCTCAAATTAATTTCACCTCATTAATCGTAAAATATTTTGTTTTACAACTTAAAATAAATTATCTTAACTGCCGTTTGTCAGTTAACTACATTCTGAAAGTTTACAGTTCAGCATAAAATCGAACTATAAATCTATGAATAGACTGATGGTAGCAACAAGTTTAGTAAATCGAAAAATTTTAGATTTACTACCAGTGAAAATAAAATGACAAATATTTATTTTTTTATGAGTCTGGGAATCGTAGTATCAGTTATGTCATGTCCACGTCGAGAGTTCATCATTTAGTTTTGTTATCGTTATAATATTAATGTCATGGGGGAACGCATACCTGTTATCGTCGTATTTATATATTCTGTATTCTGTATTGCAGTTGTGAATCCGTAATGCAGTCACTGAAACCGCTTTAAACTCGTTAAATTCAAATAAATAACTGAACAAAGAAAGTGGACAGATACATTACTGGATATACAAGCGAAGGAAGTAGAGTCGACTTGAATTATTTTCCTTAGAGCTGCAATCTACTGATTTCCAAACATTTTTGCAATCGGCGCCCCTTTTCTATTACAACCACTTTTTAATACCTAATTAAATGTCACGCCCACTATTTTACTGTTGGTTTACGTAATTACACAAGGATTCTTACTACATCAGCAGCCTTTTATGTGCATGAATGGTGTGTGTTCAGTTTTGTTTATTTACTTATTCACATTTCGAGATTTATTAATATTGTTTGTGTTGCCGTCATTGTTATTGTCCTTGTGGTTGACAACTAGCTTACCCCGATGTTACGTACCCGTTTAAATAGCAAGTCGAAATGCATAGTGCAGGTGCATTTGTATCTCTCGTAAGCTCCAAGAAAAACTACACCATTTTCTTAAAATATATGGCGTCAGTTTTCAAGAGCATAAAAAGTTGTTGCTAAGATATGCACATGCAAAAAGAAACTAATACTAGAATGTCCATCTTCAAAATGGTTGAGAGCAAACTCTGAAATTACTACGCCAGTGTTGTTTCAGTTGACAGCAGGAGTGGTACATGTTAACGATCGGAATACCAATATTTCAAATTACAAGATGTATTTATAGTGGAGACATCATAAATAAAAATAAACAAAGATATCGGAAGCGATGCATACCTTGCGCGCAGATTAATGTTTTCGCAAATTCTAGTGTGGCGTACAATACATTGCCTCCCCATGGTTTTTAATTGAACTGAGTTTTTTCTGCGTATTACCATTATATGTATTCATACTACAGTGAAATTAAGAAATCAACTCGTAAATAAACGAAATCTTTGAATCCTTCAGTGTGCGCACATACACACACATGTACGCGCAGAGAAAACACACATTCAAACGCAACTGCATATGCATGTATGTATGTATGTATGTATGTATGTATGTATGTATGTATGTATGTATGTATGTATCTACGCACACGTTTCTATGCGCATAGGTGCATCATGATCTACACGCACGCAGACGAGTGTCGATTCATATGAAAAAGAAAGTGAACAAAATAATATGACTACTTGCTTATCTGGAATTCTTAAGTTCATTTTTTTTAAAGATAATCAAATCAAATGTTCATAACTTCGAGCCACTCACCCAATGAGTAGTTCTGTCTAAGGTAGTGAAAATCCGTCCTGCCGTTTGCCAGTAATTTTGAAATCACACAATCAAACATAGATGAGTGATTACAATACACCGCTTTCGCTATGTAAAAATTATTTCTTGTGCTTTTTCTCCTCTCATTCCTGTAAAGTAGAAAATCGTGGTTGGTGAAACAACTGCTTCAAATCTGTGAGCAGGAGGCCTACTGAATAACGAATACTGGTTATGATAGCCCACAGAAATGAGAATAGGGATAGCATTCTAGCAATTAGAAGTAATAAAATGTACCAGAATGTACTTCAGAAATTGATATTGTTAAGCAATTCAAACTTGAATCTATATATTTTACATATCTGTAAATGTTTGACAGAAGCAGTTTAATCTTTGCTGTGGTGTAAAATACTTGATGCATCAGAATTTTGATCTCCACACCCGATGCATGCGAGATAAACAAACGTCTCTCTTCACACGACTACCAGGAATGATTCACCATGCCTGACAGTAAAATGCTACGTTTATTTCCAGAAGTGAATTTGGATAATTGGTTAATGTCAGATGTTCATATTTTAGGATCACCATGTGTCGCTGATATTAACGGATTGAACAACATTTTTACCATCTAAATCATTTCCATTACGTCACTTCAGTTTCATCTAAAATATACACTTCATCAAATGCAGCTGCGAAGTGCATGAATTATAGATTATCACGAAAATTGCCACGTATATCGTAGTGACAATGAGTTATTTTTCTGTATAAAATATGTAAATTGTAATGCAAATATTTTTCGGTTGCAACACATAAAGAGAGCATGTTGGCATGACACTTAAATTCATCTTTAACGAGCAATGTTATATCCTGCCTTGATCCGAAGCAATTTCAAAGGAATGATATCTATAAAAAATATATATACTGACAAGCGTAAGAATACAGCATAATTGTCTCTCATTATTTTATAAAAATACATATTTACTCTTGTAAAGATGTTTTGGATGAATACACCAACGGAGGACATATGTGTCTGGCATGTGAATTTACGTTTAGTTTTACGTTTTCTACTACAAGGATTGTAAGCTTACTTGTCATATTCTATAAATCTGTGTAGACATGAAATTAATCATGCAATATTATATATTGAAGCATACGTTTATTGTCAAATATATTTAGGCATTTGACTGTAGAATTCTAGACAAATTCTAGATATTTTTTATTGCATCTCACATAACAAAACTTTGCAACAAAATAGCGTTTTTATTTTATAACTGCATCAAATATGCTCCATGCTGCAGTCCATTACTAGAGAATTTAGACTCCAGGATTATGATGATGCAAGTTTTCTCCATATGCGAAATTATTTGAAGATTTACAAGAGTGACAGCAGTAAGGTTAGTCTCCTCTTTCAGTTTGCCTGTTAGTTGAGAGGAATTAGATATTAAAATATTACGAAAACAACTGAAAGAAAATTGTTCAAGAATGTATATTGTCTACACAATATAAATATGTTTGAGATACACATAATAAAGAATGAGTTGAAAAATAATGAGGAAATTACTGAACAAATCTTTCCCGGGGAGATTTGAAAGCAAGGAGCAAGGGCACTAGCATGTCTTCGATAAGCCTAACAAAGTTCTGGGTAAAATAGACATTGGAGACTGCAGCGGGTCTTGCGTTTAAGTCCATGTCTCTAAAGCAACGAGTATATTTTGGCATGGTAAACATACTCGCAAAAACACACAAACACCCCACCCCCCATATATATATATATATACATATATATATATATATATATATATATATATAAGAATATTATGAGAAAATTGCATAATGCACCCTTTATTCCTTCGGAATGAAAATATGCTGTCTTCGAAACATGTGTCGAGAGTAAAGGAATTTTGTTAACATCTTCGTTCGACTCCATTCTTTCATTTATTCATATATATATATATATATATATATATATATATATATATATATATATATAATATATATATATATATATATATATATATGTATGTATATACATATACACACACACAGAGGCAAAACACACAAGGTGTCATTATTAGGAGAACCGACCTAATTCGATATTTTCAACCCATATATTGTATGAAAATCTTGCGTATTTGAGTGTTAACTTTAGTTGCCTTCCCCACCAGCTGGGCGCAGTTGTAATGATGCTATATGAAATGAATTTGCTTTTACTCGTGAACGCGGCATCTGCCAGATCGATTATTAGAAGTAACTTATTATTAATGTTGCAGGAAGTGATTCTCCAATGAATTCTATTCCTCTGAAAAATAGAGAATCCAAGCTTAAAATGTCTACTGCACGTATAACAATACGTATAAGAAGACGAATAAATCGTATGCCTCTCCTAAACAACTTCGTCGTTGCTTTCTGATTATAGGTGAATGGAATCAAGATTCCTTAGATTTACAAGGACATTTATTTTTGATTCGTACGATGCTGTCACAAAATTGGTCGCATATCCGTCCCCTTATCTCCGAAATAACTGTTGATTTCATTATAGTTGTTTTTCTTTTTGTTTTCAATGAATATGAAACAATGAGACTGTTTCACCAAATGCAGGCATTCAGAGAGATAGACACGATAAGTTTGAGAAATACTTGCAAAAGCTTAATGACGTATATATTGTCCGCTCTCATTAGCAGAATTTAAAAGAATGTAGTGAAGTGCATAATTTGGCGTACTACTATTAATTTATCTACTCGGTTTAATGTAATTAAGAACGTTAAAGAGTCTATACAGAGTTTCAATGTACGGATCTCAAAGATATATCTTTAAAGAAATTATTGAAAGAACACTAAAAAAATCAGCTACAAACCATATACTCGGGTCACTGAAAAGTTCAGCTATATACTATATTACCCTGATATGTTATTTCAAAATGTGTTCTATTATCTACAGTTTTAAGACAGCGAGGTGGTAGAATTCTTAGCACGTTGGGCAAAATGCTTAACGGCATTTCGCTCGTCTTCACTTTATACGTTGAACTACCGCTGTGGTCGACTTTGTTCTTTATCATTTCGGGGTTTATAAAATAAGTACGAGACAAGAACTGGTGTCGATGTGCTTGACTCTTCTCCTCCCAACACATTAAAAAGCCTTGTGCCTTTAGTAGAATGGATTATTTATATTATAATGAGGCGAACTGGCAGAATCGTTAACACACCAGTCGAAATGTTTGGCGGTATTACGTCCGACTTTACGTTCTAGCTTCAAATTCCGCCGAGGCTGACTTTACCTTTCATCTTTTCCGGATCTATCAATTAAGTACTCAGTGAATCGATAAGCACCCTTCCCCAAAATGTCAGGCCTTGTGCTTTAGCAGAAAGGGTTATTTATAATTTTGTTTTTCATCATACAAGCAGAATCCATTTCATTTCTGGTGGTTAGAGGCTGTATAGATTAGAAAACGGGATAGTGTTGCAGGAATGCATAGATTGTAAATCTGCTGGGTGAAAACTGATTTGAGCAAAACATGAAAAAGTTCAGATAATCTCAAATACAACAAAGCGAAAGAATAGAACGTGCAACATGTACGTCTATATTTTAGTTTCTTACTAATGTATAGCTACCAAATGAAATGTTGAAATATTAACTAAAATTATTAAGGCAGTGAGCTGGGTAAATCATTAAGTATCAGCATCTGTAAAATTATAATTATGTTATTGATGAGCGATTGTTTAGCTTGTCGTAACTGCATATCATTAATTATAGCAATGATAGTAGTTAACCACTGATTTCTGAATAAGTAGTAAACTATTGGGCTAGAATACTCCATTCAGTTGGGGGATCTTTAGAGAAAATCATAGACATTTTAATTATAACTCACGTTAAATGCAAATATAATCTAAGCGATGATGGCTTTATTTACTTTACCTTGCAATTTAAACATCATCCTTCAAATATCAATACTTACATATTAAAATAATTCTTTAATTGAAACGTACAAGCACATATTGATAAATCACTTGGCACGACGGTGAAGTTTTAATGTATAGAAGCACAAACTAAAGAATTTAACATTGTGATGCGTGTTATAAAAAAAAACGATATACATTAAAAAACAAACAAATAACATACGGCAATTATAGCATATTGTCATATTAGATGTGGGAGGGATAGTAACCATTGCTTTCTTTCTAAATATAGTCTATGTAGAGGTATATTCAAAAGCTATACATACATGTGTAAGAACATGGACACTTTAACAGGTGATAATAAGTGTACACGCGTTGATACATAAATTGTTGTATATTCATATTTATTTAAGTTACCAATTTAGCTCCATGTGTGTATTTATCTGAGTATATGTGTGTATGTGCGTATTATGTGTGTGTGTGTGTGTGTGTGTGTGTGTGTGTGAATGTATATATTTCCGTGTGCATAAATATAGATATATGTCCGCACGATGGAGTAACGGAATAAGTCTATCTGCATGTCTGCCCATCTTTCAGTCTGTCCGCATGTATGTATGTACGTAAGTATGTATGCATGTATGTATGTGTGTATGTGTGTATGTCTGTATGTATCTATCTATATCAATATCTATATCTAGAGCTATATCTATATTTCTATGAAACGAGCGATACGATATTGAGGCAAATATCGAATTCTCCTGAGTAAAATGCCTAGCCTGGTACCTTCCGATGGTGCGTCCTTTTTTCGCGGATAGGGGGAGAATCTACCTTCAACTCTCATCCGATGGTCAAGTTTATTACTTGACTATTTAGAGTATATAAAACAAGTTTTTGGAGACTTGCATTCTAACTGAGAATAAGGAAGAAGTTTGAATGTTCAAATTCTTCATTCTCCTCACTTTAATATATGTATCTATCTATCTATCCTTCCATCTCTTTCTCTCTCTCCCCATATATATATATATATTTATATATGTATGTAATAAGCGATTTCTTCCGGTATACGGGAGATAATCGCTTATATTTCTTTTCCCCTTTTTTAATGAGATGAGGTTCTCTGTATAAGAATGTTAGGATGGTTAAGTTCAGGCTTATAATTTTCAATGAAGAATATTTCCTTGTTTAATCTAATTTGTGTTGGTGTTCCAATAGCACATTGATAGAATGGAAAGATTAAAAGTTGTGGTAGTAGTTGCTTTGCGCATTTCTCAATATGCTTACTAAAGGGTATAATTCTGTATTCTGGAAATGCAATCTGTTGTCGATGCAGAGTGCATCTGCGTCTGAGTGATAATCCCGTGGACCCCACGTAGTTCTGGTGGCAGCCCGAGCATTTTATGACATAAATTATGTTTTCAGAAGCACAAGTAAAATTAGATCTGATCTTGAATTTTTGTCCCTCTTTGAAAAGGAATTCTGATCCTACTAGGGTTTTGGGCATGTTGCGCAGTTTGGTTTACCACATTTTTTAACTTTTGCATCCGTGATTTCAGAAAACAATTTTGCATTTGTGAGAAACTTTTTAAGTGATTTAGGTTGTTTGTAACTTTTAATGATTTTATGTATGTTTAGAATTTCCTTTAATTTGGAGTCCTTATGAAGTATTGGTAAATTCTGGGTGATGATGGTGAAGGCTTCTTTGTTTCTGGGGTTGTATGTGGATATGCAGTATTTTCGGGGAAGGTGTGTTGTTGTGTTGAACTTTTCTCAAAGTTTCTATGTCGATTTCTGTTGCACGTCTGATCCCATCCTCTATGAGTTGAACTGGGTATTGTCTGTCAATTAGGGTGTTTTTGAGTTCTTGCAATCTAAAGTTCCTGGTATTTTGTTCTGGCATTATTGTGCATATCCTTCTTGCAAGGTTGAAAGGGATGTTTGTTTTAGTGTGTCTTGGGTGGCATGAATCAAAAAGAAGATATTGTTTGACGTCTGTGGCTTTGTACAAAATGTCTATTTCTATTTTAAGGTTAATTCTTTTAATCAGTATATCTAAGAATGGAAGCTCCTTTTGGTTGTACTCCATTGTGAACTGTATATTTGGGTTGACGCTGTACAATAGGTTTTTGAATTTTAAGAGTTTATCTGTGTTTTCATTCCAGAGTATAAAACAATCGTCCAGGAATCGTTTCCAATTCTCTTTTATGTATTGAGAAAGGGGGTTTCCAAAGGTCGATAAAGATTCCTGGTATATAATTATTTCCAGATAGCCCATTGTTAGATTCGCAATGACTGGTACTGCCCTTGTACCCATAGCAATTCCGGATTTTTGACGGTAAAACGTATTGTTAAACATGAAGTGGTTATTTTGTAAGATGAATTCAACCGATTTAGTAATGAATTTTTTACTGATCCTTTTTGGTATTTCTTCCGGAAATTGGTCCAGCCAGAACTGTATTGCCTCTAGTCCATAATTATGAGGTATACTTGTATATAAATTAACTACATCAAATGAAACTAAGATTCTTTCTTCTTGGACTTTTTTGGAAGGTGGTTTAACATATCCAAGTCATCTCTGATATGACTATCGATGTGTTTAAGGAAGGATTTCAGGAGTATGTCCATAAATAAACTTAATCTGTGTGTTTCACAGGCTGGGCCAGCTACAATGGGTGGTAGTTTTAGGTCCCCCGGGTTAGGTGTGTGTATGTCTTTGGTGATCTTTTTATGGTTTCATTTATAATTTGGATTTTGTGTATTTTTGGCAGACCATAGAAGAGGCTAGGCTTGCATTTAAAGTTTGTTAGAATCTCAATCTCTTTGGTTATCAGTTCCTTTCCATGGGTTTTAATTAGCGAAGACAGAGTTTTCATTATTTTTTGCGGGGTGTAGTTGGTGATTTTTTCATAATGTTGATTGTCATCAAGCAAGGAAATTACAAGATTTCTATAGTATTATGTATCCATTATTACAACTGCACTACCTTTGTCTGCTTCCTTAATGGTTATATCTTCATCATTTTGAAGTTCTATCAGTTCCTTCCATTGTGCAGTGCTAAAATTTGAGTTAACTGTCTGTTTATGTATAGTATGGTAGGGAAAGTTCTCAATGTGGCTGCAGAACTCGTCAAGATCTTTATTTCTTCCTCTGTAGGGGATGTGTTCACTTTTGTTTCTGACTAGTGAGTCATCTTCAGTATTGAAACTGGTTGATGCTTCTGCTAGTCTTAACTTTCTGTAGAATTTTGTTATATTGCCCTTGACTTCATTTTGGTGGGCTCTGCGTGGAGTTGGCGTAAATTTGAGCCCTTTTGAGAGGATGTTAATTTTTATGTTAGAGAGAGGTTTGGTTGAAAGGTTGATTATCTTCGATTTTTCCTTATTACTAGGTTCCAGCCTGTGTCCTGGTGTCTCTGGTCCCGGGCTAAAAAATGTTGGGTAAAGTTTTGTTTGTATGAATTGTCTGTGAGATTGTGTGATATTGGTTCGGGGGAACGGTGGTATTGTTGCTTCAGATGGTTGTGTGTGTGTGAGTATCTATGGTGGTTTTCGTTTGTGATGTGTGTAAAATTTCTGTATGTGATATATTTTTGTTTCGAATTGCTTGTATGTGGGATGTTGCTTGACTTAGTGTTATTTTGTGTTTGTCTTGTGTTCGGTGGGGACCAGTAAGTTTGGTTCATGGGGTAGTAGTGACTTGTGTGTGGTGTGTTTCTTATTCTAGTGTTATTTTGTGTTGTTATGGAGTGTTAGACCTGGTATTAGGATGTTGTTGGCGTGTTCTGTTCTTGGTGCAATCTATTTCATAAATGCGTTGTCTGTCAGCTTGTTCCCTGTTAAGTCTTGCGTGGTTCAAAAATGTTGGTTGTGGGTGATTTCTGTTTCTAGTGTATGGAGGATAATGAGGAGGGTTGTTGCTGATTAAGTGGTTGAAATCGGGGGTGGTTTGTGCGTTGTTCGGTTTTTGTTATTTCTTGTTATTTTCTTTAGAAAAGGATTATCTGTACCCAATTCATTTTTGAAAATTGATGCATGTCTTTGGAAGAAATCGTTGCTTTTTTCCCAGCGTAGGAGAGAATTTCTTTCTACCTTTTCACAGATTTCTTTCCAATGATTTATGGTATTTTCGACGGGTTGTCCCTCGGTTTGTTTCTTTATTTCACTATGCACCTCCTCGTCGATGTTTTTATATTTTTCATCATTAGTGGAGGCCCTAAATCTCAGTAATTCTATCTCTGATTTTAGATTGAATAGAGCTGACCTTTCCCTAATAGTTCTCTGTCCGTCAGGTTCGTTGGGTATTGTTTTGATCTGGAATTTGCGTGGGAGGATAATTGGTGTTGAGTTCATCCATCCCTCGTATATATCTGCTTTGTTGGAATTTTCTATCATGTTCCAGAAAGCGAGTTTTCTATTGTGCAGGTTTGTATTCCAAATGTTTTCTATTTTTCTTTTTGTTAGATTGATTTGTGTATATATGATGTCCTGGTGTGTTTCATTTGGTGTGTGCTGGTCGTCGTTCGGCTTGTTTGTGAATGCCGACTTTAGTGTAGTGCATAGAGTGTTCAAATCGTTACAAATTCGTTCTTGTTTTAAAATGAAATCGTTGAAGGTGTCGTGGATAGGTGTTTGTTGTTCATTGTTCGATATGTTAATGAAAATTGAGTTGAGGGCTCTGCATAAAAGTTGTAAATCATTACTAACCTGGTCAGTGTAGTGAGTTGTGTCTTCACTGTTTTTCCTTTCCCGGGCGAGTAGATTTGAGTCCTCGATTTTGTTATTTAAGGTAATAAGTTGTGCATTAATATTTTTAAGTTCTTTAAGTATATCCTCATTTGTAGTTTTATCCTTGGTATTAGTCTTCTGTGGCATTTTCGGTCTCACGCGTTTTATATATAGGTGAGAAAGTTGGTGTGTGAAAGCACGTGGTTGGATATATAGAAAATAGAAAAGAGTGAAAAATCTACAGAAGGCTTGTTTTATAAGGTTAAAGGATTTTTAATTTTTAATCTTTCCATTCTATCAATGTGCTGTTGGAACACCAACACAAATTAGATTAAACAAGGGAACGTTCTTCATTGAAAAATATAAGCCTGGACTTAACCATCCTAACATCCTTATACAGAGAACCTCATCTCATTAAAAAAGGGGAAAAGAAATATAAAGCGATTATCTCCCTTATACCGTAAGAAATCGCTTATTACCTCCCCCTGTCTGGAACACTCCTTTGCACTACATAACGAAGACATGACACGATGTAGGTAAAGACAATTGAGAAATTTGAAAAGTTAACACGAAACATGTAATTTCTCCAAAAACTATGTTACTATATGCAAAATTTTCTAACATTTTTCTAACATAACGACTTAAATATATTCTTTAACCTTATAAAACAAGCCTTCTGTAGTTTTTTCACTCTTTTCTATTTTCTATATGTATATATATATATATCTAGAAGAATATAGTGATGTATTAGAACTATTAGTTTCGATTGTGCAAGGTACAGGGCCTGTCCGCTTGGCTCTCTAAACGTAAAAATATCGTACTTAGATGTAAAATTACCACAGAGAATAGAGAATATTTCTATATAGAAGCTAGCCCATATAATATAAAATGGAGTATTGTCAATCATTTAAGTTCGTTTAGAAATAGGGATACAATTAATACCACCAGCCTTAGTAAGCTAATTTTCTCACTTAAAAATAGTAACAATTTATTTTCGATTGATTGGGAAATTATAAGTATAGTAAGACCTTATAGAACAGGCGGTAAATGATCTAACTTTTGTGGGGAGAATATGTACCAAATTTTCTTTTCTAAATGTACTATTATAAACACTAGACAGGAAAATGCTAGGGAATGTTGACCTTGGACTAAATATACGTTTAAAAGATTAAAAGAAACATTAATTACCATCTATAGTAATTATAATAGTTAACGCGATGATTGTGATAATTAATGATATTTCTACAAATAATACTAAAACGATTCTAGTAATAATAACAATAATAATATTATTTGAGGGTATGAACCCAAACATAAGTGAATTACCGCTCAATAAATTATGTACTCCATACAGTAAAATGTAAATGAAACTGCTACAATTGATTGTAATATGAACGAACGTTTCATAACACAAGATTCAATCGTAATACCAGTAGAGGTGATTAGAAGACCAGAATTCAATTCAATTCAAAATGTAACGCTATTACCTTCAACACTGGAAGCTTGTTTGAATTAGTTAACTTTGACAATGTTATAAGTGATGGACCCTGGTGACTAGGATGCATAAATTTCTTTTCATCAGTGAACGCCATAACGATGGATCATCTTATAGGGGTGGATGCTGAGATCGTTCTACATCGCTCGGTACATCAATATTTGGTTTCCTTTTGCTGTGGCAGCCAATTCTCTCACAAAACAACGAAGGTTCCACCGTATAAGCTGAGGGGCCGTTCAGCGTTGGAACCAGTGTCTTGAAGTTTCTTGACAATTTTCTAGACCGGAGTTCGGTTAATTTTAAGCTTTTTTTACTATAGCTGTATTACTTTCGCTTCCTTTGTTGAGAGTTATGATTGTATTTCGGTTTATAGCCATTATGTAATTTATAAATCTGAATGCATTTAGTCTTAAGCAGTAAAAAAAAATAATAATAATAAACGTAGAATAATTCCTCCTCGATGCTATTTTTGAAATCTAGGAATTCTTGCTATTCTATTCTTTAAATTCTATGTTCTTATCCTTATTTATTATTATTATTATTATTATTATTATTATTATTATTATTATTATTATTATTATTATTATTATTATTATTATTATTACTATTTGTTCCGTTATTCTCATGCCAAACAACATTAATAACAATCATGTTGAGGGTCGTCATCATCATAATTGCCATCATCATGATCGTCAAAAATCATCGACGTTCGCCGTCGTAGAAGTTATACATCTCATGTTCGTGTTGATCCACATCATCCCCTTCAGCATCGTCGGCATTTTTATGGTCAACGCCATTATGATCATCGTGAGCAACAACGCCAAATTTGTCGATATTGTCCCAGACATCATCATCATCATCATCATCATCTTCATGCCCATCGTTATCAACATCGCCTTTTTCATCACCACTATCATCATCATCATCACCATCATCATCATCATCATCCGCCTCCTCCTCCTCCTCCTCCTCATCATCATCATCATCTTCATCATCATCATCATCATCATCATCATCATCATCATCATCGTCCTTTCTCTCTCTCTGTTTTACGAGCAAATAGCTCAATACTTCAAAGAACGGCGGATGAGTGACATAAACATGATAACTTACATGCAAACTCAATTGCCTCGCTTTTATTACTTTGCAGTGTATATTTTCTAACGTAATATATGTTATGTGATATAAGTTTATTTTTTTATTCCTTTGTTATGGTGGGTTCTTAAAAAGAAACACACTTGTACGTCAGTACACACACGTATATCTATATAGCATCTATACAATATCTATCTATATATATATATATATATATATATATAGTGTATGCGTATGTGTTTGTGCGCGCGTGTGCCTTTGTGCTTATATTCATGCATACACAAAAAAACAAGAGTACACGTTTGTTTGTGTATATATTTGTATATATATATATATATATATATATTTGTATGGGTATATATGTATACGCACACATACATTCTTGCGTACTTACAAATATGTTTGTACGCTCGTGGTGTTGTGTGTGTTTCTGTATAATAAAATACTGTAGTCTAAACGAAACTCTAAAACTAATTCATTTTAGCATGCGATATAATTTATGAGGAAATAAATCCCTTTAATGTTTGAAAATGTTAATGTTTCTCATAGATTTTAGTTGTTTAACATGAGCACAAATGTGATTGGTTGCTCTGAGGAAAACAAAAATTAGAATTTAATACCCTACACCACCTCCTATCAATAAAAACTAAACATTATAGACAAACATGATGTGAAGCAGCGCTTGCATTACAAAAGCAATGTTAGCTTTTTGCTGCACGCTGTAAATGTTATTTAAATATAAAAAAAGGGAAAGGAAGGAAAGAAGTCATTAATAGTTTTGATGGAACCTGGCCTATGTCAAAAAGCTTTGGATAGATAAAATACAAAAGCAACATGAGTTATACTTTTATGGATACATAATACTGCCCTAAACATTTAGGTTTATTTTATCTTTAATTTTTTTCTTTATTTTGTTTTTCTCCCTTGTACCACGCTAAGAATATCTTAACTGATAAAAACGTTCATATTAGTTATAAAGTCTGAGTCTGCAAATTCCAAAATAAAATCTGGACGGCCATTTACCACAAAAGGACGGACAGATAGAATGAAATTAATAATACTCTTAATGATTATTGATTAGATATGTGCTGCATTAACTTAAGCAAGATTAGTCGACGCTGGACAAAATAACATCACTATTATTGTGTTCTTAGACTTTATGTCTTTTGTTTATACAATTGAATCAAATATTTGACTTTTCGTGATCGGAGTCATTCATCAACCAGAAAATAACCGTCCCCTCTCTACACTTCTTGATTTATGTCACAGACCAGTGGAACCCATATTCTCTTTTAGCCACTCCCACGTTTAGAGCTATGTTATATACTGCAATACAACAACCGTCTTAAACTTAATGTGATTCCTGCTGACAGTAGCATTAAAAATATAAATTTGATACGTATGCACCCATAGGTTACAAAATTGAATGTTACATACATTAGTTATACAAACATCAGTCATACATTATTCATACATACATTGGTCACTGATATGAAGCGTTGTCTCTTTGGTATTCTATGTGCCAACTATTACCTTAGTCTTGGAAAAGAATGATACAATTGAAAAATTATTGGTCTGCTAGTTAAGTGACTGGTGTCTCATTTGAGGCTATTTTCAAACGACGTTTCTGACATATGTAAAGTTGAGAGCAAATGATAGGGCCAACAACCGACTGACATAGTAGCAAGGGATACTGTATTCAATAGGGTATCTTATGTTGCCGATCAAAGTTTGAAACCACAAAGATTCTCCTTATTTTCATAAAATACACTAGACATTCACTCACATTCATTTCTGACAATCGGCAATGTGTTAGAGTGAGATTTTACACACAGCAGACATTTTATTTACGTTTAGATCATTAAAATCATTACTTCACTATATCAAACCGACTGGTTCATAATGTTATTTGCTTAAATAATGCATCTTTGTCGTCTAATAACAAACCAAAATGTAATAATGATTATATATGCCCTTGTATAAGTGACATAATAATATCAACCGTAATTTACTTCCTAAATAAATTAACGACAGGTGTTATCGAAGAGTCGACGGTCAAATAGCTTGATAGATTAGACTTCCAGCTGTTCTTCTGTAAAATTAGATAATTAAATATTACAACAGTTACTAGAAAATACGATACCGCAGATTAGTACATGCATATATAAACATACACACACAAACACACAC
>NC_043008.1:40044941-40069941 GCF_006345805.1 Octopus sinensis
GATATATATAAAATAAAATACAAAATGGGACAAGAACACAAAACAACCGGACAAGTAGGTGATACAAAAATGGGAAACAAAACATCCAGATAGACGATACAAAAAAAAAACACGGACGGATTATGCGAAGCCTTTTATCTTCAGTCAAGAACCGGATCATCCTCGCACTTACATACATACATACACATACATACATACATACATACATACATACATACATACATACATACATATACATATATAAATATATAGCCACAGAGGATTGACACAGAGATAGAAAGAGAGAGAGGTAGAAAGATAGATAGATAGATAGATAGATAGATAGATAGATAGATGGATAGATAGATAGATAGATAGATAGATAGATAGATAGATAGATAGATAGATAGATAGAGACTAGACAATGCTAATCAGGGAGAAACAGTATAATGATGCAAGGTATAATTGTTGTAAAATTGGAAGAAAAAATGTTGATATACGAATGAAATAAGAGAAGAGTAAAGTGTAAAATATTTGAAAATAATATATCCCAATGTGTAATGTTGCTTATAAATCAAAACAACATTATTAAGTTGTTTTGTTCATGAAATATATTAAAATACCAAAAAAAGGCCAAATGAAGAAATATTTCTGATAAACAAGCAATAAAAGGATTGTAGCAGAATAATGATGATGAATAATAATACTGCTGCTACTGCTGTTACTGCTCCTGCTACTACTACTACTACTACTACTACTACTACTACTATTACTACTACTACTACTACTACTACTACTACTACTACTAATAATAATAATAATAATAATAATACTAATATTACTACTACTACAACTACTTGTACCCCTACCACCACTACTATCACCACCGCCGCCGCCACCACCAACACCACAACCAGCACCACCAAAACTACTACTACTAACTACTCCTACTAATAGTAGTAGTAGTACTACCAATACTACTACTAATAGTAATAATAATCATAAAAAGAAGAAGAAGAAGAAGAAGAAGAAGAAGAAGAAGAAGAGAAGAAGAAGAAAAGAAATGCGAGAACAACATTATTACTACTAATTATTTTCATCATTAAATTAGAGATGGTGGTAGTGGTTATGATGATGATGTTGAGGTCGATGTCTTTCGTGGTATTCATGATGAAAATAACGATAAAAAGATCGTGATAAAACAGAGAATCAAAACAGTGTGGAAGTTTTATTTATTCGCATACGAAATGTGTTTACATGTCTTCAGTGAAGAGTAAAAAGAAGCAATGCAAAGCAAGCGTAGCTCAAAGTTAACAAGGTTTTGGCGCCAGATTATTATAGTGCATATTGGACAACGCAGAGAGCGCGTACGTCTGAATTAAAGGGAAGCTGGGGGAAATGTATTAAAGAATAAAACAGCGTGAGTTGAATAGTAAACAAAGTTATTTTTATTAAGATTTTGTTACGAATCTATTTTTCTTTGTCAAAAGTATTGCATTTTACAAAAAACACTCTGTTCAAAATTTAATATCTTGGTAACGCATTCAACAATTTAGAGATATTCGTGTAGGCTTCTGGCGAGCTAAACGTTTTTAACAAAATTAGTGAGCATGGAATGTATACATATATACATACGTGATTATACAGATATGTGGGTATGTATATAGGCACAGGCGTGGCAGTGTGATAAGAAGCTTGCTTCCTAACCACATGGTTCCAGGATCAATCCTATTGCATGGCATCTTGGGAAAGTGTCTTCTACAATGGCCTTGGGCTGAATAAAGATTCGGTAGGTGGAAGCTGAAAAGGGGCCTATCATTATATATATATATATATATAGGTATATATGTATTATATATATATGAATATATATATACATATACATATATATATATATAATATATATATATATATATATAATATATATATATATATATATATATATATTGTTTGCTTTCTCTTTCTTTACGAACCTGGAATCAAACGGGCATGATTGGTCGATAAGTGAACAACTTTGATTTGCCTTATCTATGATTTTAATATCTGGTCTATTATTTTCTAACCTCTTGTCCGTTTGAATAGGAAAGTCCCACAAGATATCACATTTCTCCGTCTTAACTACTCTTTCGACTCGATGATTGTACATGTGTTTCCAACTTCAAATCCCCACTTCTGGCTCAGTTTCCAATGTAAAACTTTTACAATCAGGTTGTGTCTCAATTTCTTATATTCTTCCTTTGCCATCTTGAGGCATTCTGTCATAATGTGTGCCACTGCCTCTTTCCAAGTTCTACAAGGTCTACATTTTTCTAACACATTATCTCCATATATATTTTTGTTCAAGTTGAACTTGGGTTGTTACAATTTGGCTCCCTTTTTCTCTCTTTGTTATTATCATTATCGTTATCATTATTATTATTATTATTAATATTATTATTATTATTATTATTATTATTATTATTATTATTATTATTATTATTATTATTATTGTTGTTGTTGTTGTTGTTGTTGTTGTAGTTCTTGTTAAAATGGAAGGATACTTACTCCACCGAACAACATTCCTTCCGTCGTTTTATGTTCCAATTTCAAATTTCACCAAGTACTTAAATTTTAAAAGCCTGGTACTTCTTCTACCGAGCCCGTGGCCGAACCCTTAAGGACATGAACACATCAGCACCTGTTGTCAAGCGGTGGTGGGCGGGACAAATACACACACGCACACACACAATTAGGTTCTTTCAATTTCCGTCTACTAAATCCACCAAGAACACTTTGATTGGCCCGAGTCTATAGCAGGTAGAAGATACTTGCTGAAGGTTCCACGCTGTAAAACTGAAACCGGAACTGTGTGGTTACCACATAACCACGTTATTATTATTATTATTATTATTATTATTATTATTATTATTATTATTATTATTATATTATTTTTATTATTATTTTTATTATTATTATTATTATTATTATTATTATTATTATTATTATTATTATTATATTATTATTATATTATTATATTATTATATTTTTATTATTATTTTTATTATTATTATTATTATATTATTATTATTATTATTATTATTATTATTATTATTATTATTATTATTATTATTATATATTATTATTATTATTATATTATTATTATTTTCTTGATAATCAGCATCAGCATCCTCATCATCATTTTAAATAATAGTAATAATAAGTTTAACTTTACCAGTATTGGTAATAGTGGTTTTTGTTGTTCATAATATTATTCTGAGTGTATTATGGATTTCTCCAATTTATTCTACATTTATTAGTTTTAAGTAATCTCACATGGATGCAGTGCAATTTGAAAATCAATGAAGCGAATATATGCACATCTCTTCCTATTATTCAAATTTACTGAATTAGGAGAACATTGAAGAGGGAATAATTTACATTGAGTTTTGTATCTGATCTAAAAACAAATTCCATATAGTTTCATTTTGATTAAATTTCCAGTCACTTAGCTTGCCAAGACCAGAATTCTTCAATAAAATTGAAATAAAACAAAGACTATTTTGAATTCTTAAATAAGCTTGAAATACAACTCCACCTTGAACGGAAGTATTCTAGTAGAAGCATGACTTTGGTAAGACATATGCAAACAAGAATATGAACAAACGGAAACACGTGTAAATATATGCACAGATATAACACGCGCACCATATGCACGGATATATATATATATGTATATATATATATGTATATATATATGGCTCTATGGGGGTCTCTGTATATACAGCTATACAAATATATATATATGTATGAGTGTACGAATACAGGCGTATATATATTTGTGTGTGTGTGTGTGCGTGTTTGTGTGTGTGTATGTATGTGTGTTTTTGTGTGTGTGTACGCGTATATATATGCATACGCACAAACACATGATCCGCACACGCACACTTACAGACATGCGCATATATGTTTTAGAGTTGAGGTAATCATTAAACGGAATAAAAATTCTAATAGAGGAATCGTTGAGGTTTTTCCATTATTTTATGTTTCCAAATTTTTATATACCTCAATTATCCTCATGCTACTTCTCTTTTGTTAGGCACACATACACAAATATACGCATATACACGTATATATGCAACAGTATAAACTTACATATATATATATATATATATATATATATATATATATACATGTATATATATATCCATACATGTATATATATATATATATGTATATATATATGCATATATATACATATATATATATATATATATATATACATATATATATATATATATTATATATATATACATGTATATATATATCCATACATGTATATATATATATGTATATATATATGCATATATATACATATATATATATATATATACGTATATATATACATATATATATATATATATCATATATATATATATGTTATATATATATATATTATATATATATATATATATATAAATATATATAAATATATATATATATGTGTATATATATATGTGTGTGTGTGTGTGTGTATGTATATATATTTGCATATACGCATGTGTGTGGGAATATTTATAAAACACGTTTATTCACAGATTTTTTTTGCCGTATCACAAACAACACACAAGGACACACATTGATAGATATGTATGTGAGTCTACATACACGTGTTATTCACACAGCAATATAAGCAGCGCACATACATTCTAGAAAGACAAGAACACATTTTACGCATCATTAAACCATTTTCTTTTCTTTTTCAAGTGAATTCACAGAAACGGAAGTTTAAATTCTTTAAATTTAAAGTAAAGAAATGAACAGAGGCCCACATACGCGAATAAAATGTATAAATACATACATATGGGTGTGTGCGTTTGTGTGCTTAAGTGTGTTTGAGCGAGTGTGTGAGTGTGAGTGTCTGTGTGTGTGTGTGTATGTATGTGTACGTCTGCACGTGTGCGCGTGTGTACGTGTATGCAAGTCTGTGTGTGTGTGCGTGTGTATGAAATGAAATCGCTCACCGGAAAATTTGGACTTTCTGTTTTTCGTAGTTCTTAAACTATATTTTCTTGTATACACGTTTTATATATTTTTAATCTCGTATCCTATATCACTTTATTTTTAATCTCACAGTAATTTTTCGTTCAATAGTTATTTTTTCTTTGTTTTGTTTTTAATTTCGTTTAATCTTTTTACTGTCATATTAACGTTCTCAACCTCCATTTTTTTTTATCTCTGCATTTTCTAACCTCTATGAAGATTTTTTTTTTTCAAATTTTGCTTTCTCTTGTGTAAAATTTGGTAGAATATTGGATGAATATTTTCTTTAATCTCGTTAAATTTGCGGAAACGATATTCAGAATTATAGTATTGATAATGTTAACGTTAATAATAATGATTTCCAAAAATTACATAAAATACAATAATAATAATAATTATTATTATTATAATAATAATAATAATAATAATAATAATAAAATAATAATAATAAAATAATAATAATAATAATAATAATAATAATAAATAATAATATAATAATAATAATAATAATAATAATAATATATAATAATAATAATAATAATATAATAATAATAATATAATAATAATAATAATAATAATAATAATAATATAATAATAATAATAATAATAATAATAATTATAATAATAATGATGATGATGAGGATAATAATATTCTGCTCAATAACTCAGATTTCCTTGTCAGTTGTTTGACCTTAACCATTTGAGGATGTCCCTTACTGGCTGACGATATGTGCATCTCTGATCACGAGCAGTAGTGGGGGAACATCATGGAGGTTTGGATAATTCGCGTTTGGAAACATGGGTGTTTTGTTCAACATCCTTAAACAATCCTTATTCAGGGACCATTTGAGCGGGATGGGCGACTCGACCTGAAGAAAATTCTAACGGGGCCCCACTTGCAAGGTCATGCACTGTTTATCTTGATATGAGATCACCATGTCGCACACGTATGGTTGTGATGCATGTGCCCGGTGTACTCTTATCAGATGGGTAGTCATGATGGGTATACAGGGCTTCGTATATTTTGCCCCAGTGCCACTTTTCTGGCATGCACTGCTCTCTCACTCAATAATAATAATAATAATAATAATAATAATAATAATATAATAATAATAATAATAATAATAATAATAATAAATAATAATAATAGGCAGGGATCTGAATGTTAAGGCGAAAACTTTACTAGGTTTTATATTTGAATGACATGATACCAAGGCGCAACTCATACTTCATATTTTTGTTCGAAAAATATTATTTCTGGAACATTCAGGACTCCTCTGCTAAGCCATTATATTTACAATTTTACATGCTGCCAATACGTTCGTAAATATAGTCATCTAGATTCGATACCTACTGAAGAGAATTCTGTTGTGCCTATATGGTCAGAACTAACAGAAATTATTAACGGACATTTGTAAGTAGTAGTAGTAGTAGTAGTAGTTCGTTCTGCGATAGAAATTTGGCTGGATTTGGCCCCGCTGGATCTTATTCTATCGACCCCGCGGAATGGAGGGTTAGACATGACCTTCCTGATGATACGCAGACTTGCGTTGAGATTGCAACATCTCTAACACCTCCTTCATTGTGAGCATGTGTGTTTGTCATTTGTTTCACAGGATGTTCACTGCTCTCTTCTTTGACGGAGCTGCAGTCTTGGATCATGCGTATAATAGATTGGCAATTAGATTGTCGTCAGTCGCTCGGATATTGTTGACTTGTGGGTTTATGCCGAACACTTGCTGTCATGTTTAAGACGGATCCGGCTATCGCCTGAGTCCAGCGTGAAGATCACCCCGACACCTTCCTTTGGTGCGGAAGGAGATGTAGTGTTTCTTCTTCTGGTGAACTCACGGGAAACGTTTGTGTAGTGGATCAAGTTGAAAGGGGTAGAGACAGACACATTCGTCTTTGAAAAAGAAAGTGATTCAGAGTGAATGTAGCAAAAATGGCCTGGGTGAAGGGGTTTACTCAAAAAATGGCGCCTCTAGGCTGAGAGTAAAGTGGAGAGGGCATTTTCCTCAGAGTTCAGGGCGATCGTGTTTTTTGACGTATTTTCACGAGACACACTAGGAAGTCTCCCCCTTTGAGTGTTGCTTAGGAAAGGCCTGGATATCAAAGTACGGCCGATCATCCTCCGTACGCTCCAACTTTGGAGTAGGAGACATATTTCTTCAGACATTTGGGGGATTTCCTTGTGACGTCTCATGCTTTAGTGCTAATGCCTGATTGGAAAACCATCTTAGGTGCACGACTTGATAAAGAGAACCAAGAATCACCCGATTATCGATAAAAGAGTTTTGAGTCAGTCACTTCCAGATGGCTGACAGGTGCTGACTGTATTTCTCGACCTGGCAAACAACACCAAATGGGATAGAGAGAGAGTATTTCGTAGGCCTGCAGATAGAAGTAGCATAAGTTTTCCACAGTACAAAGTCATTTCTTATACACACAACAAATCTCTGACCTGTACGGTCGGCATATATAGGATCCATACGTAAGACCTCCGATACTGGAAACAGAAGGTTTCATTCTCGGCGCGTATTAGGAAGTTAATCTATCGGAATTTGTTGGATGCAATCGTCGACAACCTTCGATGGAGAGCTCTGAAACGAGCAATTAGAATAGAATTTAGTAAAGGAATAACGTTAAGGGTCCTTGATAAATGTAGATTTGGTTTGGAAACTAAAAGAAGAGCTTAGAAATGTCATATGGAACGTCGTACTCTGGGCGAGATTGGCTATTTATCGACTCTTCAGTGTCACGCAGAAAGGTTACGTTGTCAGAGCTAGAGTACTGCGCTAAGACACGGGGGAATAAGAGCTGTTTGAAGGGCCTGGGTAGCAGAGATGCTACGTGGCAACAAGCCACAATTCGGTCATTGGTAGATTTGAAAGACGTAAGCTACACCAGTATAAGCAGATGTGTTCGGAATTGCAGCTGCAATCTCCCGAACTGTAACTAGTACACAGTGAATCGGAGACACGGTTGGATTTCACCTCCGACGTCGAACGCATGCCATGCGTTTCTGGCGGGAACGCGCTATCCTGGTAAATAACAATAACAGCCGAAGACACACGGGATGCGATGGTTAGCTGTACGAAGTTGCGTGGTCTATTACTGTTATTCCTACGTAACTGGAGTCTTTTGTCATCTGTCAAGTCACAAGAAGGATCTCAGACTAATAAGACTTTCTTTAAGATGTGCGCTGCTTTTTCAGGCCCAAATTTTAGGACTTGTGCCTATAGTAGAAAGGATTATTATTATTATTATTATTATTATTATTATTATTATTATTATTATTATTATTATTAGTATTACTATTATGATTATTATTATTATTGAGTGAGAGAGCAGCTCATGCCATCAAAGTGACACTGGGGTGAAATATACGAAGCCCAATATACCTATGATGACTACCCGTCTGATAAGGGTACACCAGGCACATGCATCACAACCATATGTGCGCGACATGGTGATCTCATAAAAAGATAAAGAGCACATGACCCTGCAGGTGGGGCCCAGTTAGAATTTTCGTCTGGTTGAGTAGCCCATCCCGCTCAAAAGGTCCCTGAATAAGGATTGTTTAAGGATGTTGAAAGAACCGCCCATGTTTCCAGAGGTGAATTATTCAAACCCCAAATATTCCCTCTCAACACATGGCTATGATGCTCCCCCACTACTTCTGCTCGTGATCAGAGATGCACATATCGTCAGCCACTAAGGGACATGCTCTATTATTATTATTATTATTATTATTATTATTATTATTATTATTATTATTATTATTATTGTTGTTGTTATTGTTGTTGTTGTTGTTGTAAATTTTATTGCGAAGGTCATAATATTAATCTCAGGCATAACTTTTTTCTTTGGTATATTACTTTTGTCTCCCTGTCTCAGGCGTTGTATTTCTAAAAAATTTTACAGATCTTCCGCTGTTATCTCTCCAATAGTTTCTATAGCCGAAATCTAATTAAATGAATTTATTATTTTCTCTTTTACTGGGCAAATCGTTTCTTCTACTCAACTAGACAAAAGGTAATAAACAACAAGTTATAAAATTAAAAAATCTTATAGAGAAACAAAAGAAATTAACATATCTTTCTTGGTTTTTGTGCGTGTAAATAATTAAATGAGACATGTCTTCCTAATCTGTTGGGTTTATTATTTGATTGAAGTGAGATTAACGTAGAAAGAACCATTAAATTGTGTACTTCTTCCGATTCGAAAATAGTAAAAGAAAGGAATTAATTTTCTAAAGATACTCAAGACTGATTTAAATTTAAGAAAAAAAAACAAAAAACAAATGTTTTATTTAAAGATTGATTTCGGTATGTTAAACACGAAACCAATTTTCAAACGAAGCTATTTAGTGAATAATATGGCACATATGTACATAAGTGGTAGTTATTCCAATGGATGTGGTATCACGAACGCGGAAATTATCATCTGTAAATGTTCAGGTTTAAATGAATTTCGCTATTGAAGAGCAGTAAATAATATAAATTATATACCTGTGTAGATGTGCTTGTGTGTGTGTGTGTGTGTATTTGTGTGTGTGTACAGTTATATAATATTGTTTCTGGCATCGCGAAGTAGTCTATATAGTATAAACTATATATCCTTATGTTCGAAATTATATTATATATTACAAACACAAATTCACAGCAAAAATAGATTGATAGATATATAGACCAATATACCTCCCGTCATCACCAAAGTCCAAACACTTAAGAATGACCAGTGAAATGGCGGTGCCCCAATATGTGCATCGCCTTTGAGATGAAACGCATGAACAAATAAAAGAATAGAAGAATATATATATATATATATATATATATATACATGGAGAGTTAAACAAACAGACATATAGATAGATAGATAGTACACACATACACACAAAACACACTCACATACGCATACACATACATGCACACACACTCACACATACACACATATATATATGTATATTAACTTTTACAGGGACAAAATAGACAGATTTCGGTGATTCGGCCTCGTACCCAGCTATCATCTGATGATTTTTAGTAAAGGCGAATATTCGACGACACATTGATTTTGTGTTTCTTTTTGTGTTGTCCTGTACCCATATATGCATGTATATATACATCTGTATATGTATATATATATATATATATATATATATATATATATATATATATATATATATATATATATATATATATATATATACATATACAGATGTATACATACGTGCGTAACCCAAATTAACGTCCTAGCCAGAGCCTTAAAATTCAGACCTACTCCAATAACAGCCAACCCCCCGGAGATCAAGAATAACATTTCTGAATTTTGCAGAAAACTTCGTTTAACAGAAGCTTTTACAGACTTCAGCAATGAGGATGATTCAATGGTCAAAAACAAAAGTAACTTTCTACCATCAAAAGGAAGAACTAAAGCACTGGACGATTTTTGCAACCACATCCAGAGTCTCCCCTTCACCCCATACAAAACCAAAGTTAAGTCCAACTTTAATAGGGATGAATGGAAAAACCTACGAGACCTACAACAGGACAAAAAACTTAATATTAAAGAAGCCGACAAAGGTCGTACTGTGGTACTTATGGACACAGATTTTTATAAACATCTAATACTTTCCTTGCTAAACAACAACATCTTCTATGAAATAATCACCAGCTATAAACAGCAAAAACACTTAAAAACCTCACCACCCTCATACTTCCATACGGTCAAGGTCTCACGGAAAATGAAAAGGATTATATCATCAATTTCAAATGCACGCCCAGCCTCTTTTATGGCATTCCTAAAGTCCATAAAAACAAATCCATCACCGAAGCCTTCAAACTCTCCTCTGACATCCACATCAACATCAAGGCACCGGAAGACCTAAGAATAAGGCCCATCATAACTGGTGCCTCATGCTGCGAAACCCACCGCTTGAGCAATTTCCTGGACATCTTTTGAAACATTTCCTTAGTCACATCAAAAGTTTCATTAGAGATGATCTTGACATGCTCAAGCACCTCCCGAAAACAACCAACGTCCTTTGATGTTATCAATCTCTATACCAAAATCCCACATGAATATGGTATTGAATCAATTGATTTCTGGTTGGAGAAACACCCAGAAGCATTTCCTAACCGCATTAACAAGACCTTCATTACGGAATCCCTCAAGTTCATTCTGACAAACAATTATTTCCTCTTTGAAAACACACACTACAGACAAAAATGTGGTATCGCGATGGCTACGAAAGCTGCACCATTCCTTGCGAACCTCATAATGGGTTTCCTCGAACTATCACTCTATGAGATATCACGCCAGAAATTTGGACACCTTTTCTACATCTACTTAATGGAAAACTAGAAAAGGTACCTAGATAATTGTTTCATCATATGAAAAGAATCTTATGAAAAACTTCTGGAATTCAAAACCACACTGAACAGCATACACCCCAACATTCAATTCACAATGGGGTTCAGCAAACATCATCTACCTTTCCTTGATCTCCTAATTCTAAAAAACACCGAACAACCAAATAACAACCGACATCTACCACAAATCTACAGACTAACAACAATACCTCCTCTTCAGTTCAGGCCACCCAAAACTCACCAAGATAAATATCCCTTTCAACTTAGCTAAAAGGGTATGCACCATTGTCTCGAATCTCAAAACTCGAGGAATATGCCTTCAATACCTCAAAAAAAACCCCACTACTACAACGCCAATATCCCTCCTCACTCAAAAACCATGGAATGAAACGTGCCAAAGAACTAGACAATAATACCCCGAAAACCACCCAACACAGTAACACACCCAACATCAAAATACTTCCATACATTTCCACCCATAACCCCTAAAACATCGAAGCATACACCGCAATCATACAAAACCTCATCTTACTGTCCACAGACCCCAAAATGAATAATATTATCAATACATATAAAATCCTTAAATGCAAAATGCAACATAAATCTTTGAAAAGACTCATAACAAATGCCAACCGTCATACACCACATCCACCCCTATAAGTTAAAAAATGTTCACGCCCTAACTGTGGTACCTGCCACTTCCTACTTGAAGGCTCTGAATTTAGTTTCAAACGAGAAAGAAAGTTTAAAATCAAGGCCAACTTTTCCTGTTCCTCCGAGAACCTCAACTACGTTCTCACATGCACCGGTTGCCAACACGATTATGTTGGACAAACGAGCCTTGCTTTACGCAAAATAGTAGCAGTCCATAAAGAACAGATAAATCTCCCACAATACTGTCAAATTCCACTCAGTAGCCACATAGACTCTTGCGCTAGAGATAAAAATCTCAAATTTCACATATTCCCTTTCTACCAATGTAAAGACAGTATCTCTACAAAAGAAAGAATCAACGAGGAGAATCTTTGTATTGAAAAATTCCAAACTCGTCTTGATATGCCAACTCCACTGTGACCATACTCCTTTTTCTAGCATCCTATCTGACAAAAAATTGATATAAGCATCCTTTTTGACAATAAATCCACCATTCCAATTAAAGAGCATAACATCCACAGAATTGTCTCCCTTTACTCACAGAAACTCGATAACTTCTACCCCATTTCCTGTTTTGACACACAGTCACCCACTCTTTCAAAATACACACAACATTTAAACATATGCATCCTAATCCTCCAAAGTAGTTTTCCAAGGACTATTATTGAACTCTATAAGCATAAAGATTCTACATGTATTGGTATACTTATTTATTAATTTCTTATATATATATGTATTATTATTCTTTTGAAAAATCATTGTAGATTTCTTTTTCCTCTTCCTCAATTTAAAAAACAAAACTTTTCCCCTTCCAAATCCTGAAAATTTGCCTTGTAATGAAAACCGTTTTGATCTATTATTTTTTCTTTTATAATTTTTCATACATCCATTTTTTATTAAAATTTACTTTCAATTTAACATTCTCCTTTATTATAATTTATTCTATTTTCCTATATATGCATGTATATATATATATATATATATATATATATATATACATGCACACACACACACACGTATACATAAGCAGTTGTGATCATTAAGAAATGTAGGACAAAATATAAATATACAACACGATTAGAGAACAGTTGATCCCTCTAACTATCTGTAGAGCAGATACACACGAATTATTTAGAGTGAAGGTAAATCTCTTCTGCATACATTACTTATATTAGCACTGTTGAACTTATGTTAAAGGATGGTGTTCCAGAAATAGGATATATAAAAATATCGGCCATGTCGTGTTCAGAAACTGTTGATATTGTCAGTTTATCATGAATATAAAACAACTATATGTGTCAAACTACCGGAATTGAATACATTTTAGTTTTCATATCTAAATTTAGATAAGTTCAATTTACAACGTTTCTTTCAGCGAAAGATATCAGAAATTTGCTCACGACAAAAATATCAAATGAATTAAATTTTTATGTATTATTTTAGTTCAGTCACGAACATTTTGAGATGTATTCAAAAGAAGCTAATGTACCCAGGCTCTATTTCAGTGATCCTGCCCGTTAAATACCATAGCACCCACAGTCTAAGTAATACTAAGTAGACGTATCTGTGGTTGAGGATGTTATATTTCAAAGGAGATACATGAACAGGAATTTTGTAATGTAATTTCGCTTTTATTTTATTCGAAATTAAAAGCATTTCCTACGTAAATCAAAATAACTCTGGCAATATCAGTAGGTACATGCAAATTGAATTGAAAAATATAGAAACATATTTGTTTGATGCTATAAATTCCCATAAATGATCCCCGCTTATCACTATACATCTTATAAATTAATCTGCTCATCACTATACACTGAATTTTATTTATTATTTGTAATTTGACCGAATTATATAACAACTTAATTAATATAAGGCGGTAATTCAGCATGGAGGCAGTCAAGTGACTGAAACAATTAAATGATAAATGATGAGAGTAACTAAATTCCGTGGTAGCACTATATATGATTTCGAACATCCTGTGTTAATGAGGATTACACAATTAACTGTTAAGCCTAGAAAAGCAACGTTCTTTTGTCAACATTCGAAGTGAAATATAATCCCAAGATATTTCTTAAATTCCTCCCTTTTAGCAGCTGACTATCATGTCACTTATCATGTTAATACAGTTTACACCAAACCTCTTTTTGATTTCAACCGGAAAGTAAACAGTTGTTTCTATTATTTTAGCTGAGTAATTATTTTCCACGTCTGCCTCAAAAGATTTTTTCTATAACTTTTGACTCTATATTTCTTTTCAGTTTATGGTTGCCTCTAAATATACTCTGTTCCATTGTGTTTAATGTTTTCGAAGTTTTCAGGAAATTCTATTGCCTCAACAAGTATTGTGTAATATCCTCAATTTGCAGTAACCTACTGCTTCTTTCTTCACGAAAAGAATTCCTAAGGATGTTTCTTAGCGTCAACTTGATCAAGCAATAGACTCTCAAAAGTATCGAAACTAATAATTTCCTTCTTAACTTGAACAATCTCCACATGTAATTGAAAGTATAATAAAAACAACGAAGTGAAATAAAGCAAATAAAATTGCAATAAGGCACCACTGAATCGCTCGTCTTTGAAAGCCATTGAGTAAAGACGCATATTCTCATGAATTGAAATGTTGAATTGCGGCTATTATGGACTGCAATACCAGCAGCAACAGCAGAAACAATTGACATCTGTAATGTGGGAAAAACTATGCTTTTCCAAATAATTCCACCTCCGCAGCGCATCTGAGCATATTGATGTTTTCTATCACTGTTTTATAAAAATTACATGTATTGTCAAATAAATGTATGTCACGACTATTAAGCACTTCGTATATCCATATGCATCTTCATTCTAATACTTCTACTTACTTATACCACCAACACTTTATCCGTTATCAGTGTGGTCACTCGGATTTAATTTGGTGATACAATTCAAGCATCGCATATAAAAAGAACCGCGAAGACTAGCTCAGTTTTCGGTCAGCTTTATCATAGGTTTTGGGAAAGCCATGACGTAATTCTGAAGGTGAAAATCGGTGGTTTTGACAACATAGCTTTATGGAGCTGAAGTTTGGACTTTGTATCAAATGCACATCAAATAGCCTGACACTTTTATATGCGATGCTTTCGTACTATCTCCAATTAAAATCCGTCTTACCATTTTGATAACAGCGAGGTACTAACAAAATGCAATATATATGGTACAGAAGCTATCCTTATCAAAATACGGCTTAGATGGTAAGTTCATCTATCACGTATGAATGATGTCCGCATTTCGAAACAGGAAGATCAGTTGGAAGGTCAGATTTGCATTTTAAAAATAAACTAAAAGACAATCTGAATGATGCAGCATTTCCTTTTCTTCCCAGGAAAATAAAGCCTACTATGTATAGACCAACTTGTTTAAATAAAATAAAAATTCGGTTTATTATTTAGGCTTACGTCGATTCTTCCGTGGTGTTGTTTTGCATTTATAATAAAATAAATCTATATACAAATTATAAAAATAATAATAATAACATATATACAGTAGAGTACTGTTTGTACTTCGCAGATTTCACCTATCGCGGTGGGGCGTAGTGTTGGAAGGTAACACCGGCGATAGTCGAGTGATTACTGTAATATAAAATATAATAATGTAGAATTAAGTTTTACTCGGAATGAATCTATACAAGTAAGATGTAAAAATAAAATTGATTATCTAAAATAAATAAAAGAAGTGGATACAACTGAGAGACAGAGAAAATGAAGGAGGAGAAGAGAAGAACTTGGAAATGTAAAATAATGATAGTAATGATAGAGAGAAGGCGGAGAGCTGGCAGAATCGTAAGCACGCCGGGCGAAATGCTTAGCGACATTTCGTCTGACTTTACGTTCTGAGTTCAAATTCCATCGATGTCGACTTTGCCTTTCATCCTTTAGAGGTGCATAAATTGAGTACCAGTTTCGTACTAAGGTCGTTCTAATCGACTGGAGTCCTCACCCAAAATTTCGAGCCCTGTGCCTAGAGTAGAAAAGGTGAGAGATATGTGTAATAGATAATGAATGAGAATCAATTGACAATGAGTCATTGACGGTTCACTAGACGGAATGGTTTATGAGCTCCAAAGGTCAAACAGTTTTCAAGTTACACGTGTATAAATTTAGCCGAACAAAGTATCACGAGTAATTTGAGAAAGAAACTGACAATTGAATATTCAAATTGATACATATATTAATAAATGCAGAACGCGTTATACAGTCACGTGTAGACACCCACACACATGTACATATGCACATATAGATACACACATACTACGCATATACGTATATATATATACGCATATATGTGTATGTGTAAATATATATACACTTCCATATAAATACATAGATATATACATGAACACCTTCAATTATATATATATATATATATAATATATATATATATGTATGTATGTATGTATGTATGTATGCATGTATGTATGTATACCTGCAAGTAAATATACAACATATATATATATATATGTGTGTGTGTGTGTGTGTGTTTGTATATTTGCGCGTGTATGTACTTGCGTATGCATGTATTTAGAAATGTAGAACATGTTATTCTCACATTCTTCAACTAATTTAAATCTTTGACAGTCTTTGGACTCTACTGTAGCATTGGCGACCACATGTACCACTCTGTATCTAATGATTCATTGATTATTAGTAGAAACCTTTCACATATCAAGGAAACAGGCGTGCCTTTTAACACTGTATATATTGAGATATATATACCGCCGTTTACAATATATATACCGCCATGCAGGATGAGTATATGCAGGGTACAACGATAAATTGCCATTTAATGATATGCATTCTTTTATACACCGGTTTTGTAATGTCATTGTCCCTTAACATTCGTGACAAATGTAAAAAGAGAATGCTATCGAATAGTTAAACCATAAATTTATCAATTTCTTCAGACGAATTAAATTTCAGTTTCCTAAGAACTAGATAATTTTGTTTATATGAATTAATCTTATTGAAATTAAATATCTAATTAACATTAGTTAACTTACTTCCTGTCTATTAATTGACTCCGAAAATTATTTAACAAGTTGACTGTATAGAATATTTTATATATTATATACAGTTATATATTTCTGTAGAATAATTCGAAACATTTTGCACGTCTTAAGCTGGTATAAAACATTGACAATTTGGTTGTTAGTTTAATCATTTAAGCGTGATTATGAGTAAGATTCTTTAAATTTACGCTCTAAATATGATATTACCTGTTGGCTTGTGGTAAGAATTTTGCTTCCCAACAACATGGTGCTGGGTACAGTCCCACCGTGTGACACCTTGAGCAATTGTCTTCTACTAAAGCCTCAGGCCGATCTTAGCCTTGTGAGTGGATTTGGTAGAGGGAAACAGTAAGACGCCCGTCGTGTTTGTATGTGTGTATATGTATATATATATATATATATATATATATATATATATATGTGTGTGTGTGTGTGTGTGTGTGTGTATGTCCCCACGCCGTCACTTGACAACCGATGTTGGTGTGTTTTTGTCCCCATCTTGTTCGGTGTTAACCGAAAGTTTCGGTTGATATACCCTCAGCCTTAATCAGGTGTCATGGGGAAATTCCGAACATGGGTTCTCATTTCAAAGGTAGTTTTCGATGTTATTATTATTCAGGTCACTGCTTGGAGTCGAACTCGGAATCTTGGGCTTAGCATCCCGCGCTCTTAACCACTAGGCAATTATGGAGTGAATTTTAGGGCGTATAAATCTAACATTTTCTTATTCTTCCTTAATACCGGATCCCATATGCTATTCATATCTGCACTCAGTCTGCTTAGGCGGTTGCTGTGTTCTAGCATATGTGCTGTTTCTTTTAGTTTTCGTATTTTCCAGTAGTGTTCTCTGTCTATTATTTTAACTTCATCCCACAGGGGGAGGTGGTCTCCATTTCTTCATACATTATCAGCTATACCCGATTTATCAATATCTCCTCGTGTCACAGCTTTGCGATGTACGTCTACACTTATTTTTATGGGGTGACATGTTTCGCCATTGTATACCCTATCACAGCTGGATGGATGGAGTACACGCAGTGTTTGGTAATTTTCTCTTCCATTGGTGGTTTTACTCGAAGGCGATATTTGCGAAGCGTTTCAAGCACTGAGTAACCCCTCTCTTTACACTGTATGCAAGATGAGAATTGGAGTTGAGGCATCATCCAGTAAAGGTCGGCTTGCGGTATACGGATATCCTGAATGCATATTGGTGCGTGTTATTAATATGTGCAGGAATGCTAGCTAATTGTTTTTCCTTTACCATTGTGAACTGTATGGATGGCTTTACTGAGTTCTCACCATCCATATAGTGTAAAGAGAGGGATTGCTCAGTGTGTAAAACACCGTGCAAAAAATATAAGTAGCGATCGTGATACACACCCCGAAGAGATGATGAAGCTCAATAACAATCTATTAAGCAACAACTACCCCCAAAACATACTATTCACTCCAATTATGAAGAAAAGAGGGGATGAAACCAATAAACTGTCCACAGTCTGTCTACCCTATGTGAAAGACCTCTCTGAAAAGATAAAAAATATATGCGGCCCATATGACATAAGGACAGTATTCAATACAACACCTTACAAATATCTCCTATGGGGAAAACCACCAATAAAGGAGAATATGACGAAAATCTGCGTGTACTTCATCCCATTCAGCTGTGGTAGGTTATACAAAGCGAAAGATGCCGTCACCTCAAAATATGGGTAGACGAACATCGCAAAGCTGTGACATGAGGGGATAATGATAAATCGAGTATAACTGATGAAGACTAGACGGTATATCAGCCGAAAAGTTGTGTTAACAACACGCAAGATGAGGACAAATATCCGTCAAGTATAAATAATGTAAATAATTTACAAAGACTAAGCTCTCAGGTCGATTTGTTCGACTAAAATGTGGTGCTCCAGCATGGCCAGAGTCAAATAACTGAAAGAAGTAAAAGAAGTAAAAGAATAAATGATTAAAGAATATAACCCCATTCCTTCATCTACTATTTTTACGACACATGGATCCCGCAAAAGTTGCTTCAACATAGTCACTAAAGATGCGCTGTTTACTATTCTTGTTTATTTTCACTTTGCATCATTGAGCGAGTAGAATATACTCACGATTTGTTGAACTAAAATTTATTACGGATTATACTGAAATTCATTTCTAGTTCGAGTAGACGGCAGTATAAAAATGCTATAACAATTCTAGTGAGTTGTTTAATTTGGCATTAAATGATGATGAATGGGTAATATTTCATCTCACTAATCAATCATATAATTTGTATGAAATATAAATAATAATGTTTAATTTAAACTTATTTCAATGGATAGATTTAGCGTAACGATTGCTTAAATATATGACTAATAGTTCAATAAATTGATATTCAAAATTAACCCGTAGTCTTGAACAGTGTCTCGTTTCTCTCGAAATGTTCTTTAATTTTCAAACAATATAATGAAAATATTTCGTAAAATATGAGTAAGCTGAATCATACTATGTCTAGGTTAAAATTAATAGAAACTGAATCAATACTAATTAAGAGTAGAATCTTGATTCTTGATATTAAGAAACCTGCATCGCTCTGCCGAGAAGGAATATTGTTCTAGAATACACTTATGTCAGTCCCTTTCTAACACGAAATAAAAGTAAAAAGGAAAAGTAATATGCGTATATTTGAATGTGTGTGCAGGGATATATATATATATATATATATATATATGTGTGTGTGTGTGTGTGTGTATCAAATGAAATAAATGAAAAACATATATGATAGATATATATATATACAGACAATGTACATTTAAACACATAAGAGATAGCCATAACAGGACATCTCACTTACTCGCTAGAAAGAGTAGTTAACACTCCAAACTCTTTCTAGCGAGTCAGATGTCCTGTTATGGCCATCCCTTATGTGTTTAAATGCACACTGTATTTATATATGAATAATATATAGTCTATTGCCTAGATTTTTTCTTCTTGTTAGACCACTGGTAGAAAAAAATTTTTTGTTACCCTGAAATTTTTTTATATATACATATATATACATATGCATATACATATATATATATATAATATATATATATATAATATATATATATATATATATATATATATATATATTATATATATATATTTATATATATATATATAAATTCACACACACGCACACACACACACACATTCACACACACGCCCACGCACACACATACACACAGAGCACATAAATTGATATGGTGTATCGAAATGTGAGGGTGCATGAAATTATGAACTAAATGTCTAAACACCCATATGTGCACTTATGTATAAACACATATGTTTCCATACACTCAGTCATGGTTTTCTGCACTTGTGCATCTTTCGAATGGTTACGGATATTCGCATAGATAGTAGTTATTTACACATACCACTACAAAAACGCTCTGTCCCAGATTACTGTCAATGCGAAATCCAAAAAAGCATACCAACTGTGTTTTTGAAGACAAGCACGTGCATAAATGCACTTTATGGAAATTATGATATTTTCTTTCTAAAAGACGGTGTACCGCCACACGATGTTGCCACGTGTGAGCTTACATAGATGAGAATTTGCAAGGACACTGACAGGAATGGGAGACACAGTTGTGTTCTCGCGTTCTCTTGATTTAACACTTGCACACGTTTATGACTGATTCCCTCTGAAGGAGGTCCTGTATCGCAGAAAACTGGCAATGCTGACGCTCATTCGAAAAGAAATTGGTACGGCATGTGTAGCTATCCCACCGGTCACTTAGGCCGACGATGCCGAAACAAAACTTCACCGTAGTAATAAGTGTCTTGAAGCTAATTGTCACCATTTTGAGCTCTTCTTTTAATTGTAGAGGTTACGGGTAATTTGTATTAAAATATCCCTGCAATGTTATTTCTGCATGTTATTTTTTAAGTATGTATATATATTTTTGGCGCATTCTCTCTCTATATATAGTTTCTGGAAGCCACAATTTATGAATACGTATAACGAAATTTTAAGAAGGTGTACTTATATACGTATTTACCTGTTTTTCTCTGGGCATATTTCATATACATATATAACTATGATGGGAAAACAAAGATAAATACGTTTATAAGTTATGTAATAAAAGAGAAGTTAAATGAAATGTTGCAAATATGACTTCTTGAGCAACACCATCGCGTTAGCTACAATCGAAAAAAAGCCGTATATGTATTTATGTACATAAATATGTATATATACGCGTGTGCTTATTTACGTGTGTATGCGTGTGCGCGTGCGTTGGTCAGAAACCATATTTATTCTATAATTTGTAAAAACAAAACATTATTTTATTACGCTTTAAGTCAAAACATCCAAAATAATTTAAACATTTTTACTGAAATATCAATATATATAAAATTATGAATAATTTACTTTTCACTTGTATATATATATATATTATTCCCTCAATATAGGAATAATGTCAACAATGATAAAGGTATTTATTTTCATTATTAGCAGAGATATAAGGGGGAAATTATTCTTACGATTGTAACTATTCAGTAATTATTCTTTTTTTACTTCATTTTATCGATGTTCGTGTATCTGTTTTTGTTTTTGATGACGCAATTTTTGTTGTTGTTGTTGTTGTTGTTGTTGTTCTTCTTCTTCTTCTTTTTTCTTATTATTATTATCATCCTCATTATCACTATTATTATTATTATATTATTATTATTATTATTATTATTATTATTATTATTATTATTATTATTATTATCATTTGCGTATGCACACAACAGATTAGTATGTTGGAAAATAAAAAAAGTCCTAACATCGAGCTACAACAATTAACCTTAGATACCGAGAACCCTCCTAAGTATCCCAGCTGTCCCTAATAACATTGTTTTCTGAAGCTGTACTAATCTGAGTTTTATGCCTCGTCTATCCATCTGTTAAGATCTTTAGAGATAGTTCCCAATGCACCTATAACAACTAAGATATATTTAACCCGAAATTTCCATAGTCTCTGTAATTAAATAGTTAGATCCTGGAACATTTCTATGCTTTCTATACTTCCCATATTGACTTTTAAATCACTTGGTACTGTTAAGTCAATTGTCTGGAACGTTCTATTCTCTTTATCTACTACTCTTATCCAGGCCTTGTAGATTCTATTACAATGCCAGTCTGAATGTTGAAGTCGCACAACATCTAGTATTTCTTACTTTGTAGCATGTTCACACCATTTATTAGTATGTTCAAATACTAGCTTTTTACATAACTCCCAGTGGATCACTCTCCATAGGTTGTGCTTTTACTTTATTCTTTCTGTGCCAGCATGCTACATTCACTTGCTATATAAGTAACGCTTTCCTCTTTTGATTTGCATAATCTACATTGAGAATCTACTTGTTTTTTTGTCTTTCATGGCTTTTAACCAATTAGCCCTTAATGCTTGATCTAGTGCGCTACTAACAAACTCCCTGCCTCCTTCTTCATCTTTCCTTTCGGCAACCATAATCATATCTCATTACAACTAATTGCTGAAACTATCTTTGGGAATCTACCATGCAACGCCTTCTCCTCTCAGTCCTGATACTTACTGTACCTTTTTCTTTTTTGCTTTTTAACTTCGTTTGGGTTTTTTGGTTTCCCTATGTCTTGCTGTGACTCTAGCAGCTTTTAATAAAATTTCTTTACTATTACCTACATACGAATCTATATCTATTTTAACTAACTCCACGCAGTCTTCTACTGATAACCCTCCTCTGCCTTCCTTTTTAGGGAAGTATAAGCTTGCTACTCCTGCCTTTGGGTGGATTCCTCCATTCATATTGAATTCCTTCCTAGTTTTTCTGCCTTTGCTCTCCTTAATACTAAAGTGAAGGAGATCAAACATAAGAACATTATTAAAGGGGACAAAGATATCCCCTGAAAAAAAAACCTTATGATATTAACTTTTCCTGAGAGTGTGTCACTTGAGTAGAGATCTACTCTCCATATCATCATGCTAAAGCTAATTAATTCTCTAATGTTGTCTGCTATACTGAATATACACAAAAGATGCGTGTCTTTATGAGCGAAACACCTAAGCTCCACGCGGCTCCAGCAGAAGGTAATGGCTAACTTCTACTGACTCTTTCGCTACAACTTTCTCTCACTCTTTCCTCCTGCATCCTGCAACTCACTTGCGACGGACCGGCATCCTGTCCAGGTAGGGAATCTATACGCCAAGGAAACCGGGAAACCGGCACTTATGAGTCAAGGATGGTTCGAGAAGGAACAAACTGCATCTACAAGTGTATCAAAGGATTCATAGACTTTAAACACAAAATGTGATTAATAGATATTAGTAAAGATAAATTAGTAAATTGAAAAGAGCAATACTCAGGGAAGACTTAACTAACACCATGAAGAATAGGCAGCTTTAACTAGAGAGGAAACACTTTAGCAAAATATTATACAATGTACAAGTAGAGAGAAAACGGTTGCCGGGCCGACCAATAAATAGAATACAGAAGGAAGTGGGAAAATGCCGCAAAAGTGAACTTAGGAAACGTTTTAATTAGAATTTAAAACTTAACCAATAAAATATCAACGTAGAAAAGAAAGAGTAGACTTTACCGTCTTCAGAAGCATTTTGAGTACTGGGAGAAACCAGTTAGCACATGAAGATCTCAATGGCGTGAAACCTGCGTCGTAAAAAAACATAAATCAACCTAATATCTTCTCTATATTAGCACTCTCGTTTTATTTCTTTTATTATGTTTATGTATTTAGACAACGTAATTTTAAAAAAAGTCGTTAGAATTTCACATAATAACATGAAGTAGATGGTTAACTATATAGAAAACCCAATTACTAGTAAAACGTTATTGAAATATAAAATAATTGGATGTTGTTTATGAGGAATTTTGTCTGGCAAGTATTACTTCAGTTTGATAATGCCAAGAATTCTTATTTAGTTATTTGAAGAAAATTTCTCAGCATCTTTCATATAAACATTATCTATTTAACTTTGTATCACACTTCAAATTATGGAAATATTTTCTTTACAAAATACTTTCTCTGGTTGGACAAAAGTATACTACACCTGCATATTCGTATATATATATATATATATATATATATATATATATATATAATATATATATATATATCTATATATATATATATATATATATCAAGTAGAGTCCAGAGTAATCCATAGGTAGGAGAGGTGCAGCCGGAGTGTAAAAAGTCCAAAGAGAATCCGTAAATTGTAGAAAGGTAGAAAGACCAGTGGAGAAGTTCGTGGGTGATGAGAGGAGACAGGATCAACTGGTGCGACAACGTGACCGTGTGATATATAGGGAGAATTCACGAAAAAAGCAAAAGACGAACATAGGTGGTGTAGAAAACAATTAGATGTATTAGTATAACGCTCGGGTATTGAAAAAGTCTTTAACGTTTCCAGTTTACGCTCTTCCACAGGAAGGAACAAGAGAGAAACAAGGAGAGAAACAATTAGAGAAAAAAATGTGTGTAGTCGCTCGCCATGATAGATCGGTAGTCACTACACGCATTTTTTCTCCCCTCGTTTCTTTCCTTGTTTCTTTCTGTATTCAACTCTGTGGAAGAGCGTAAGCTCGAAGCGGTAAAGACATTTTCGCTTCCCGAGCGTGAAACTAATACATCTGTTTGTTGTCTACACCACCTCTCTTCTTTTGTTTTTTCGTGAATTCTCCCTACATATATATATATATATATATATATATATATGACAAATACACGCGCACATATTTGAATGCATACACACTCACGCGCACAAGCATAAGACACAGCAAACCATGTAAGCAGATATAAACATATATATACGTACATATGCATAGACGCATGCGTGCACTGACATCTACCCCAAATCATAAAAATCCATATATATAAGGTTATTAAAACGTTCTTCCTTTTCGCAGTATCCACAACAAT
>NC_043008.1:40082441-40147441 GCF_006345805.1 Octopus sinensis
AGATATAAAAATGTTTAGTGAAAAGGAAACAGGCAACGAGAAACCATGGAGAATATGAGAAATACTGATCTAAAAGAATAATTCAACAATGCAATTATTTGATCAACAAACATTTATGAAACGTTTCTACGTACTTCCTATTGGGGAAATTGAACACATAAGCGCAAAAATAGAGGGCATTAAATGCTTGATTTTTAAACCAAAATAATTGAATTTTGATTGAACTTCATCCAAGTTTAGCTTAATTTGCGCGTGCATAGAACGTACGAGCGCACGAGCCGGGCAATACTGCTAGTGTATATATATATTAATACATGTCACTTTTGCTTAAGATAAGATTTATAACAACTCAAAACCCACAAAATCACTCTCTTAAAGACTGACAAAAGGAAGTATGTCTCCAGTGTACATAGCTGGATCGCGATATATATTTATATTCACTTCTTTATTCGTGTAAAATTTTTCGACACTTCAATGGAGTGCTTTACAGCATAAAACGTGCAAATGTGCGCGAATTTAAGTTATTGAGAGCAAATCGCTTCCATAGCACAAAGCAATGTCGGTACTTGACTCAAAAATCTTAAAATCCAAATTGGCTGTCAACTGCAGAATAACGCCGGCCTTATAGTATGCATATTTTATGAACACAATATATCATTATTAGGTATATTTTATATGATGCATACAGTTTATAATTCCCTTATATTCCTGCGTTGTTTGTTTAGAATTTGTAATTTCCCGAATTTATTTCCCTTCTCTTTCCTCCAAACTTTTAAGATACTACTTCAATACACTTCCATATGCTTTCGGTGTCTTCGGGACATTTTCACTTCCTTTGATACTTAACTTTTATATGGATAACCATGGATCATATATGTTTCTTGGCGAAAATATGAACAAGCATGTTCGGCATGTTAAATCATAAACAATTAAAGAATATTTGTGGCTTTTTGTCAACGTTTCCTGTGATCGTTTAATAGAACCGAGTTATTAGCAAACATAGTTATTCCCCTAGGCAGATACTTAGACCATTTGCGACAACAAATTACATATTTCACTGAAATTAACTTACTGTTCTAAAATTGGTCTAACGTGAAATTTCAAATAATTCCAAATGCATTTGAAAAATAATTTAATAAGATTAGAGAAACTGAGGCACAATCCAATTTTCTAGAAATAACTCACTTCTCAAAAAATTTACAGGGCTTGTCGCTGGGTGCATTAGTGAATTATATCTTTGAACAAAATTGCCTTTAATAGCTTTTTAAAAGTCCGGTGTTGCTATAGTACTACAAGCTGTTTAAACTTATAGCTTGTTTGTTTTTAAGTATTACTCTGATTATATTAATCGACATTTGTAAGTTAGCGAATTTAAACGCAGGGGCTGTGTTAAAGTTTACTTGATATTTCGTTACCTTCTCCTATTTTTGGAATATTACTGATATCTTGTGTTCTTTATTTAGAAAAAATGAGCTAAATCTCCAGATGAAATTTCAACGGTAGGTGATCATTTTTAAACAAAGGTCGCCCAGTCTCTAAGTTATAAAGTAGTCAGATAGATGGATTAATACATTAGAATAAAAAAATTCGTTCCGTGTATCTGCCAAAATTAGTATGGAAATATGTCTTGTGTATATGCCAAAATACGGATTTCCAATGACATTCTCGACATTCTAATCACATAATATATGCTTGCCTCTAAAATAAAATTGCATTGTTAGGTACATATTTGCATATATATGCTGCATGCGTATGACGTTCGCTTCGGGTCGGGCAAAGACCGCGTGGTTTCGAAGCATCTTAGCTGATTCAATTGGACGAAAAGGAGCTCCCCTTTCCATCCAAACTGGAGGTTCTCTCAACTCAGCAACAGAATCGAGATGATAGGGAAGCAATCTCAATCAAATATTTATTCTGCTTAGATATTAATATCAGCTTAGGCACAGCATAGGGTATAATATTTTGCGATACCATAGCACGTTGCTCTTTCAATTCAAAGGCAAACGGTGTCAATGACATCCTTTAATCTTCGATAATTAAACAGTTCTCTCTACCTATTATGTGGCCTTCTTTGTGTGTTCTAAATCGTTATTAATTTCTTCAATAAACACGCTTTGTCAGATTCATTGCAGATGACAAATGATATTCTTGTCACATTGAAGCTATTGTGAGTCATTTAGTGATATAACAATGGCTATAAACAAGACACGTTATAACCCTCCGATAATCTACACTCTAACGCAATTTACAGATAAAAATATTTAATGTCTGGTTGAAAGATATCTGAAGAGCTCATTATACGGTAGAACTAGAAGTTATTAATGAACACTCTTTGCTTTCAAGCTTGTTATGAAATAATTGTTATCTTGGAAATTTATCAACATGGGTCTTTCTCATAAATCTCTTTGATTTCGGAGTAATATAACACAAATTAACTGAGTTCATCGAGCTACTGAATGAAGGGATCAAGTTGGATTCCGTACTATATATATTTATATATATTGAGGTTATGAGAGGTAATGATGTCAAGAAGACCCAAAGGTGTCAGGTAATGATGAATAAGGGCTATGGACAGACTATAGTTAAGCTCTATGTTCGGTGATTATGCAAATAAGGAGTCTATCGTAGGTCATATATTAGCATGCGTATCTCATTCTGTTAATTTACACAGACACACACAGACACACACTCACACACACACACACACACACACACACACACATATATATATATAATATATATATATATATTATATATATATATATATATATATATATATATATATAATTTAAATATAGGATAAAATCTTTATGAGAATTTATCAAGTAGTTAGCGTGAAAAAACTCATTAAAAAATCCAAGAATTTTTCTCTTAAATATATTTATTTATATTATATAGAGAGCTTTACTATACATAAATGCCACACGCTAGGAGGGACTCTTAAAAGTCAAAACTAGCAAAATAAATATTTATTTTGGTAGTTTTGAATTTAAGACTCTCTCCTAGCGTGTGGCATTTATGTACAGCCATACCCTCTATAATATATATATATATATATATGTAGCTTCATCGGAGATTCAAACATAAAGAGAGAGAGATAGAGAGAGAAAGAGAGAGGGAAAATGTATGTGTGAGTGAAAGAGAGAGAAAGTCAAAGAGAGAATTAATGTGCTATAATATTGGTACCCTTTATTCATATGGAATAGCGTGGCAAAAATGGGGATTCGAAACTAAATGTTCCATTAAATTTAACATATCAATGTAACATTTTAATTCTTAAATGTTGCGATCTCAATATTTCATAGCTGCTTCTAGAATTTACAAATAAAATAAATTCATAAATTATCATAGGAAAAATGTAGGCATTCGTTCAACACTTATGACAGTATCACAATTATACATTGAGATAATTGCTAGAGTTTAAACAAAGTTAAACCAACATTCAACGAATTTCGCAAGAGTATAAAACTATTTAGTGGCTTTATTTTGAGTTTTCACCGCGATGTCTTAACACACACGTATGTTGAACCGTTATTTGTTGGGTTACTGAACAGTTGCAATATGGAATATTAAAATTTGAAAAACAATGGAAGTTAAAAATCTCGAACAGACTTTGAATTTTAATTTTCCTTTTTCTTCAACGATGAATTAAATTACCATACTATAGAATGCAGATTTAATTATTAGCATTCTAAGAAAATCGTGGTTAAAGATGAGAATAAAGAATTAATTAGAGAAATCTTTGAATTTATTATAGTGGAAGTAATTTTGGAAGATTTCCAAAGTTTTCATATTTTTAAAGAACTTTCACAAGCGAAATTATTACTTTCGGCACTTTCTGTCATATTTGGTATATTTCCTGATAATATTTTCTTCTATGTATGAATATTCATCGCAAATGTATACATTACTCCAACACTTGTTATTTTGTGATGTTCTGGCAAGATTTGCTTCAGGGATATTGGCTACATTTGGAAATATACAAAAATGAATTCCGTTTACAAATATTCGTGCACCTGCGTTATTCTGTAATGACATGATTATGAAGAATTAACTCATCTCTACATAATATTACACGTCAACATGCTATAAACATTTCTATATTTTTAATATGTCGTGATAAATATCACATTTATACTATTACATGCCTGCATCTATCTATCTATCTATCTATCTATCTATCTATCTATCTATCTATCTATCTATCTATCTATCTATCTATCTATCTTCATACTCTTTACTCTCTTTATATGTATATATATATATACAGATTTATATATATATATATGTTTATATATATATATATATATATATACATATATATATATAGTTCCCGTAATTCTCTCTTGCTCTCGATATATACATATATACTTGTGTGTGTATGTGTGTGTGCGTGTATGAGTGTGTATGCCTGTGCGGGTGTTTACTCTCTGATGTATGAAAATACATACTCACACGCACACTCATACGTATACATATAGAAACACACGTATCGTAGAATACAACCCGCAAGAAATATAAGAGTTTGTGTTATATTGAATTGTCAAATTGTGTCCGTTTATTTACGCATTTATCTAGGGTAATTCGACGGACACGCTTGTTTTTATTAATGTACATAGTTTATAAGTGAGGTCGCTTTGTGCAAGTCGAAATTCGTAAATTATGACTAGCCTGCTCTTCTGACTATTCTTCATATATGCAACATGCATACTGACACACGCGCGCACACACACACACCACACACACACACACATATACATGTCTGGATTTATGTATGTATGTATGTATGTATGTATGTATGTATGCATGTATATCTATATCTATATATTTATCTATCTATCTGTCTATCAATCTATCTATCTATATCTATCTAACTATCTATCTAACCATATATATATATATATATAGAAACGTAGGGTAGATGAAACCATGGCGACTGAAGAAGGGGTTTTTTCTTTGTGTTAATTGCTTAAAAAAATGTCCAGTTCCTTGGGTTTGTGTCTAAGTTTTCGTTTCTCATTGTGTTCGACGTTTTTTTGGTGTCCTGTACTCATATATGCGTGTATATATACATGTAGAGGTAGGTACGTACATATATGTATATATATATATGCATATGTTTTATTTATTAATATATATATATATATATATATATATATATATATATATATATATATATATATATATATATATACATGTGGTGGGGGAGTGATGGTCAATTTTCTTCTTGCAAAATAAACACATGCACTGTATGTTCGTTGTTGACTTGTTTATTATTGTTTTTTAATATCCATTGTCTGGAATTCTCCATTACACACACGTGATCTTAGCAGTGACGTTCCATCCCACATCTCTTCTGTTTTGTTTAGTCCATTCTGTTGACTAAACACGATTGTAGCATACGATTTCACATCAGATATCATGCGAAACAAATACCAGATACAATTGTTTCTGGAGTAAACCTGTTTCAACGCCAGTTCACACAAGCTGAAAATCGGATCTAGTCCTTTTCATTCACAAAATGATCCCCCTTTAATTTTGCCGAGATTGCTTTCAATTTTGGTGAATCGATGCAACTCTGAATTTTGATTACGATCAAGCAATTACTTTATGATGTTATTTGGAATTGAATGTGAGAAATTTGGGTAATTTTCGCCAATCAACAGACAGCGTGGCATTAGCAGCTTGTTACCATGACAACCACTGTTGTCTGTGCCGCACCTTGTACTATGTTGACTCTTCACATCACGTGATTCTTTTCACCCGCGTGTTTCGTTTTAATTTCCCTGTGTGTTTGTATATTACGTATTTTCTGTGCTTTTGTGACAGATTCTTTGCTGACCAGTGTTATTCTTTTCTTAGTTTACAAATCCAAGCTTGAAAACGTCACTCAACTTTGGAGTTTTGGAGACAGGCACCCATTTCACACACACACACACCACACACACACACACATATACATGTCTGGATTTATGTATGTATGTATGTATGTATGTATGTATGTATGCATGTATATCTATATCTATATATTTATCTATCTATCTGTCTATCAATCTATCTATCTATATCTATCTAACTATCTATCTAACCATATATATATATATATATAGAAACGTAGGGTAGATGAAACCATGGCGACTGAAGAAGGGGTTTTTTCTTTGTGTTAATTGCTTAAAAAAATGTCCAGTTCCTTGGGTTGTGTCTAAGTTTTCGTTTCTCATTGTGTTCGACGTTTTTTTGGTGTCCTGTACTCATATATGCGTGTATATATACATGTAGAGGTAGGTACGTACATATATGTATATATATATATGCATATGTTTTATTTATTAATATATATATATATATATATATATATATATATATATATATATATATATATATATATATATATACATGTGGTGGGGGAGTGATGGTCAATTTTCTTCTTGCAAAATAAACACATGCACTGTATGTTCGTTGTTGACTTGTTTATTATTGTTTTTTAATATCCATTGTCTGGAATTCTCCATTACACACACGTGATCTTAGCAGTGACGTTCCATCCCACATCTCTTCTGTTTTGTTTAGTCCATTCTGTTGACTAAACACGATTGTAGCATACGATTTCACATCAGATATCATGCGAAACAAATACCAGATACAATTGTTTCTGGAGTAAACCTGTTTCAACGCCAGTTCACACAAGCTGAAAATCGGATCTAGTCCTTTTCATTCACAAAATGATCCCCCTTTAATTTTGCCGAGATTGCTTTCAATTTTGGTGAATCGATGCAACTCTGAATTTTGATTACGATCAAGCAATTACTTTATGATGTTATTTGGAATTGAATGTGAGAAATTTGGGTAATTTTCGCCAATCAACAGACAGCGTGGCATTAGCAGCTTGTTACCATGACAACCACTGTTGTCTGTGCCGCACCTTGTACTATGTTGACTCTTCACATCACGTGATTCTTTTCACCCGCGTGTTTCGTTTTAATTTCCCTGTGTGTTTGTATATTACGTATTTTCTGTGCTTTTGTGACAGATTCTTTGCTGACCAGTGTTATTCTTTTCTTAGTTTACAAATCCAAGCTTGAAAACGTCACTCAACTTTGGAGTTTTGGAGACAGGCACCCATTTCACACACACACACACATGAATGCACAAATGTACATATAAACACATATATGAATACATACATCCACATGCACTTATATATTAATGATGTATACAGATACATAACTGGTGTACATAATACTGAAATATGCATAAAGTAAACACAGGCAGACAAATAACTTAATATAACATTTAAAAAAAAATAAAAACATACAGAGGCAATGTACGAACATCTGTAAAAAATGGAGACCTGCCACATGAGCAGAAGAATTGCAAGCGTAATTGCAGAAGTACCAAGGATCAACTCCTGATAGACAAAACGGTACTTAGAGACTGCAAGAAGAGGAAAAGTAACTTAGCCACGTCAGGGATCGACTGCACTAGGGCGTATTATATGATTCCACATTCTTGGATTATGGAGTGTATGAGCCTAATTGATATTGCATCGAATGTTGAGTGATTGATTGGAAAAAGTATAGCGAATTGGAGGAAGGACCTGACAGCATACGGACAAAGTTTAGGGACATTAGAAATTAGGAGGCGCATCTTCCAAAAGGACTGCTTGTCTCCACTGAACTTTGTACTGTGCTTGATACCACTAACACTGCTTCTGAGGAAAGCAAATGCTGGGTAGGTATTCTAAAGCTGACAGCAAAAAGTCAACCATTTATTATTCATGTATGACCTGAAAGTTTATGGGAAAGATGAATCCCAAGTAAGTTCCCTCATTGATACGGTGTATACCGTCAGTGCTAATATCAAAATGTAGTTCGGACTTAGAAAGTGTGGTGCGTTAGTCTTGAAGAGAATCAAAATCAAACGTATGGGCACGCTAACAATATCGTCAGGGGAGGTTATGAAGCAGATAGAAGAGACGGACTATAAGTAGTTGGGGATTTGGGAATTGGATATATTGATGGAGGAAGAAATGACAGAAAAAATTAAGGTGGAGTACTTGCGCAGACTGAGACTAATCCTTAACTCGAAATTAAATGGACGGAATAAGATCGAAGCTATGAAAACGTGGGCGGTTTCACTCCTTAGATATGGAGCAGGTGTAATCGCATGGACAGTCAATGTACGCTACTGGCCGAGAAGGAATATAAGAGACGCCACGACAATATAGCCTGGCTTGCCTATTGGACACTTGGCAACAAGTATGGGCTTGACAGAGCAAAACATTCGTACGATCGCAAGCCTGAAAGCATCGTCAAAAATAGAAATGCCAAGATCCTGTGGGATTTTATAATTCAGTGCGACCATGAGGTAGAGAATAGGAAGCTGGATATAGTCTTAATTGAGGAAGAAAGCAAACCATGATGGATCATAGACAAAATATGCCCAGCTGACAACAATGTATTCGATGAGGAAGAAAGAAAACTCGAGAGATATGATAGGTAAGCTTGGGAAGTTAAGCAGTTGTGGTCGAAGAAAAGTTAGCAGTAGTACCAATAATTATCGGAGCCCTGAGAACAGTGAACGAATTTCTAGATAAGTACGTGGAACAAATAGGGGCTGCATTAAGGGTGGAGCACTTGCAGAAAACGGCACTACTTGGAACCACTCGAATACTCTGGAAAGTGCTCGAAAAGTAAGGTGTGTTACCTGACACTGTAGTACATCTCCAGCGTTAGGTGCAGTACAAAGGCAACAACAACAACAATAATATTAATGATAATGATAACAACAACAACAACAATAATATTAATGATAATGATAAAAACAACAACAACAATGAAAATAATAATAATAATAATAATAATAATAATAATAATAATAATAATAATAATAATAAAATAATAATAAAATAATAATAAAAACTCTTCTCAGTATTTAAGGAAGCTGACAAATACAAACAAGAAATCCTACCACCTAATAAACATGAAGAAGAAGAAGAAGATGAAGAAACAACAAAAGCTATAAAACAAATGAAATCCAAACTAAAGATAGAACAGCAACGAAACATGATAAAACGATGGCAAGAAAAGCCCCTTCATGGTAAATACTGGACTAAACTAAACGCAAAAGAAATAGACAAAGAAAAATCCCAGCAATGGTTGAGAAGCTCAGGACTCAAAGCAGAAACAGAGGGATTTTTAATTGCAGCACAAGACCAAAGCCTCCCCACCAGAAATTACCAAAAACATGTAATGAAAAGAAATATTACAAGTAACTGCAGAATATGTGGAGATGGACAAGAAACAATAAATCATATTATCTCTAGCTGCCCAGTCCTGGCTAAGAAGGAATATATTCACAGACATGACAGAGTTGGAACCTACATACATTGGAAGCTATGCCAACATTATGGAATAACAACAGAAAAAAGATGGTATAGGCACACACCAGAAAAGGTCACAGAAAACGAGAAAGCAACCATACTCTGGGATATGCCGATACACACAGATAGAGAAATTAAGGCCAACAGACCAGATATAGTTGTCAGAGATCATGAAGAAAAAAAATGCTTTCTAATTGATGTATCAATACTGGCTGATGACAACGTGTCTCTAAAAGAAATGGAGAAACTCTCAAAATACAAAGACCTGGAAATAGAGGTAACTAGAATGTGGAATCTGAAAACAGAAACAATTCCTATCATAGTAGGTGCATTAGGCACGATAAAAAAATATTCAGACAAATACATAACAAAAACACCAGGACTTACAAACACATATAACATACAGAAAATTGCACTACTAGGCACTGCACACATCCTACGCAGAACACTTTCCATACAATAACCATCAGAGCATCACAACAAATCACAGCACATAGCCAAGGTGCACAGAGCTGCGCTCGGTAGTGAAGTAAAAGCACGCTATAAAAATAAAACTACTGAATAATAATAATAATAATAATAATAATAATAATAATAATAATAATAATAATAATAATAAATAATAATAATAATAATAATAATAATAATAACTCTATGTGATTTTGGGATTCAGTGCGACCATGAGATAAAGAATAGGAATCCAAACATAGTGTGAATTGAGAAAGAATGCAAACGATGCTGGATCATGGATATAGAATGCTCAGCTGATAACAAGGTATGGGATAAGGAAGAACGAAAAGTCGATAGATATGACAGGTTGGTTAAGCAGTTGTGGTCGATGAAAAAGATGGAATTAGTACCAATATCTTCGGAGCCCTTGGAGAAGTGAGTAAAAATCTTGAGAAGTATCTGGAAGAAATAGGGGCTGCAATTAGGGTGAGGCACTTACAGAAAACAGCAATGCTTTGAACCGCTCGAATACTCCGTATGGTGCTCCAAAATAAGGGGTGTTACCTTAGTTCACTGTTGGTGAACAACTGCCACCGTAGTACATCTCCAGCGATAGAAGAAGAAGAAGAAGCAGAAGAAGAAGAAGGGGAAGAAGAAGAAGAAAAAGAAGAAGAAGACGTAGAAGAAAAAAGAAGGAAAAGAAGAAGAAGAAGAAGAAGAAGAAGAAGAAGAAGAAGAAGAAGAAGAAAAAATGCTAGTGTTCTTAATGTTAAAAAATATCTCTAAAGGAATTAGACAAATTAAGAAAAACATAACCTGTAAATTCAAATATAGAATATGTGGCATCTTAAAGCAAAAACTGTTGGTGCCTTAGGTATGATAAAAAAGGGTTATTCGAAAGATCTAGACAACATCTCAGGAGAGCCATACCTCAGAGAAATTCAAAAGATGCCTTAGGTATGATAAAAAAGGGATATTCGAAAGATCTAGACAACATCTCAGGAGAGCCATGCCTCAGAGAAATCCAAAAGATTGTGTTGTCAAGTACTTTCCACATTCTTAGAAAAACCTTTTCAATTTAAATGTCCGTGTTGTATTACAGGGGGATATTTCGCTATTGTCCCTGCCCCTTCATTTCTTTCAGTCATACCGCAACATCTCTTATAATTCACTTGCCTTAGGACGCTGGGTGTGTCTCGGCAAGTGATTGCAACAAATTATAAAGATATAAGGAGTAACTGTTAAGAGGAAGTGGGTAATAATGTTAGTGAATTTAGGGAGTGGATGCTTAGTTGCTGAAAAAGGGTAGTATAAAAAATCGTGAATTAGTGTGTCTCGGCAAGTGATTGCAACAAGTTATAAATATATAAGGAGTCACTCTTAAGAGGAATTTAGGGAGCGAGTACTTAGTTGCTGAAAAAGGGTAGATATAAAAAATCGTGAATTAATATGTATGGATACGGTCAGATATAGACCAAAATCTGAAGCTTCCAGCAGAGAAAAGGCTGTTCCCTATAGTGGGGGAAGCTGGATTAATAATAAGTGCCAAGGAATGAAACAAAGATATTTTATAATCATTATTATTTATGGTAACGAAAACCTAAAAGACAGCTGAATTGAATGACGAAAATATGTTTATGTTCTATGCTGCCGTACATCACTGGTATTCAAATGATCAACACTGGTGGGATAAATATAATACAATGTATAATGGTCCGCATATATGTACTACATCTATATATAGCTCTAAATTGTATTGATTTTGTAATCCGACTCTTATAATAACTATTGTAATCTAACATGTAATAAAAATGATAAATGACTATAGTTTCAATCGAATGACAGAAAGGAACAGATAAAACGATTTTTACTCTGAAGAATAACATATTTAAGCTAAAAAACAATAGAAACACTGCTGTTACGCTTTCCTATGATTTACGTTTATGTGTAAATATGATATAAAAAAACATATTATTCTTACTATTAGGATATTTGTCAAGAGAAATATAACAAGTTTCTAAAAGTAGAGATGGATCTCCTTGATTTATCTTACTAAAATTGAAGTTACGGCGACAATGTGGCTCAAACAATGCACTCACATATACGCGTGGGCGTACATTTCTATATCAATACAAACAGACATACACACAACCAAACACACACATATATGATATATGTATATATATATACATACATATATATATGTATATGTATATATACTTATATATATATATATATATATATATATATATATATATATATATATATATATACATACATATAAATATGTATATATATATATATATATATATATATCTATACATATATATATATATATACATACTTTTACTATTTATACTTTTACACGCCCGGTCATTCTGGAGCACCACCTTCTGTCGAAGAAATCGTGTCTAGACTAATACATTGTAAGCCTATCGGTCCCTTTTACGGAAACGTTAAATTTCGGGGACATAAACGCACCGACATCTGTTGTCAAGCGATGGTGGGGGAGAACAAGAGACACGAGGACACACATACACACATATATATGCATATATATACACGATGGGTTCCTTTGAGTTTCTGTCTACCAAATCCACTCACAAGACCTTGGTCGGCCCGAGGCTATAGTAGAAGACAAATGCAATAGGATTGAACCCAGGACCGAGTGGCTGGGAAGCTTCTTACTACACTGCTACGCTGGCGCCTATACGTATATGTATATAGATTAATAGATAAAGATGATAGATAGATAGATATAGATTGATACATAGATAAATAGATAGATAGATAGGGATGTATAACATATTGTGTTCCTGACTCGAAATATTCCATGCCAAATCTTTTTTTTGTGGTCCATTTCATATGTAAAGATATATCTTTCCGCAGTGATTTGAAGTAGCGAAGAAATTCTCTCCCATAAGCAGAAAATTATTATAGTGTTCCTGCTGTCTCTTAAATGCATATTCGGCTCCTTTTCTTCAAAAGAATATTACAACCCACAACAGAAACCATAGAATCTAAACTATTCCATCTTCAACGATGACCAAACATAACATTATGAAAAGAAACATCGCATATTAATGAAGTCCTTCTCACACAATACTTAGAAAATATGAATAATTACGTCAACATTGCAAGCGAATGATATCTCTAGACGTGTCTTATTACTTTTATAGGTTTCACTCAAACCATGTCATAAAATGATCAGACTATTCAATCATTGTACAAAATGTAATATTAAAAAGTTCAATAGTGCACTCTAACCAAATATGTGCACTATAAGCGAAGAAATATAAGAGAAAAAAAATCTTTACTGAAATACACAAACATTTGACCTAACATGTACCGTTAAACGACGTAAAAATTATAATCGTAGCACATAAAATGAATGCATTGTGATAAGCAGAAATTTGAAAAGATTAGTTATTGCTTAGCAAGTTTTTTTTTTATCATTATTAACCCTATCATATCTGAGATACAATAAAAAAAAAGTAAATAAGTAAGTAAATGAATGCCAATATTAACTTGATGTTTTTATTTTGGAGAAAGCGACGCTGAGTTGAGTTATGAATTGGGAAAAGATTAGTTCAGCGTGAAATTGAAGTCTAATGAGTACTTGATTGATTATGTAATCAATAAAGTGTATTGCTGTTTTTCTTCAAACGATTTCTGTTATCAAAAATGTATTAATACTCTTAAACAAACCACAGCTTTCGGCTGACTGAAAAGGTCATGATGCTATACGGCACAATTATTTTAAGTGCATAATCTGAAAAGAAAAAAAAAACACCGTGAAGTTTTATGAAGAAGGAAAATAATTAGTCTTCATATAGTTGCAGAAATATACATTCATGTAACCATACGCAGTCATAACCCACTGAGAGACACACATACAGAGGGAAAAATATAAGACCATAATGAAGTCACAGTGGTATACACATACGTACATATTAGGAAATCCTCACAACCATATTTGTTTTTACATGGGAATTTCTATTCGTTTCAGCGTTTAACAATGATTGTGTATGTAAGCACAATCGGAATACGCCTGATTGAAGAAAGAGACTGAATTTGCGAACAAAGCAAATGTTAAAAACCAATTTTAATATATGAACTGCCGAATTGAATTGCTTGGGAATTTCTGATTTGGCTTAGTGCAAATATGAAGACTACATGCAATGTTTCTTCTCGAACCATGCTTCCCGGTTTCCCCGGCATATAGGTTCCCCACCTGGACGGAATGCCAGTCCGTCGCAGGTGAGCTGCAAGATGCAAGAGGAAAGAGTGAGAGAAAGTTGTGACGAAAGAGTCAGAAATTCGCCATTACCTTCTGCCGGAGCCGCGTGGAGCTTAGGTGTTTCGCTCATAAACACACACATCGCTCGGTCTGAGATTCGAACCCGTGATTCCTCAACCACGTGTTCGCTGCTCTAACCACTAGGCCATGTACCTCCACACTGCATGTAATACAGGCATGAAAAGTGAGGGTTCTGAAGATGGGAACACAGAGCGAGTGTTACATTCAAGAAGAATTGTTAAATGCTTTTTTGTATGTAAGCATAAGTGCACATCCCCACCCCACACACATAATTAGAAATCTCAGCTGTGAAAATATAAGAATGAATGCTCATCCACCATTTTCTTTTGTGCGGGAAAACACAAAAGAATTTTCTCACTATCATTCTATGTTTCAGTATGGTATTCTGTAAGATATCAACGCAACCGTCTTTGAAAAGTTACCAGAGCTACGTCCGAGCTGATGTGAATGGCGCCTGCTATCTAAGAGACCTCTCCACCGCTCACTAGTTTTCCTCTTCTGAATCTGCTACTATATTTAGGTGCACCCATCATGTTGCTACTAAAATCAGGTGCACCAATATTTGTAACAATATATGATTCGTTCTCAAACATCTGGAAGGCACAATTTTATCAAAGCTACCATATATTAGGATGTGGTTCAATTCAGTATGTGAAGGCGCATGGCTCAGTGGCTAGAGTGTCGAGCTTACGGCGTGAGGTTGTTGGTTCGAATCCCGGATTAGGCAGCGTGTTGTGTTCTTGAGCAAGACAATGTATTTCACGTTGTTCTAGTTCACTCAGCTGTAGAAATGAGTCGCGACGTCACAGGTGTCAAGCTGTATCGTCCGTTGTCTTTCCCTTGGATAATACTGGTGGCGTGCAGAGGGGAGGGCGGTATGAATGGGTAACTGCTGGTCTTCCATAAACATACTTACCCGGACTTGTGTCTGGGAGGGTAACTTTCTAGGTACAATCCCACGGTCAGTCATTACCGAAGGGGGTCTCAGCAGCATTGATTCAATTCAATTAGCTTCATTGTCGCACGAAACTACTTTTCTCTCTTGACCGTCAGCAAGACTCATTCATCGTCCGTTAGGAGTGGTGGCATTCAACTGATTATTTCATGCATCTCACATGGTGAGATTTATCATGTCTCCTCACATGTCTGGGCAAGTACATAACTTTTCATGAAAGTAACCAAACACAAATCAAGAAATATGCAATATTTTGGAAGTGTTTTTAATACTATGGATTTGTTTTAAATTCTTTCGGTTTTAACGATCAACAAATTATATTAAGTAGACTATAAAAAGAACTGTCTTGACAGTTTCACTAACCATAGAAATTTGAATGAATTCAACGTATATGCATTAAATTAAAGAAATCTATGAAAATACACTTTTGCAAATGCAAATGTGCATACACGTAGATAAGCTCACAGAAATATATGCACTCTTAATTTCAAAAGAACCAAGTACTATGAATAGAACGCAGTGGTTAAAATTATTGAAGAAAAGAGCAGCTTATCAATAACTATGCGCATAATTATTATAACACAAAACTAGCTATAAAAGCGACATAATTTTATGAACGTCCATACATACATATCAATCACACACCCACACATATACATACGTTTATATACATATGTATGTATGTAGTCTTTCATGTTTACATTCTTTTACTTGTTTCAGGCAGCTGATTGCAGCCATGCTGGAGCACCGCATTGAAGGTGTTTTAGTCGAAGAAATCAACCCCTTGACGTATTCTTTGTAAGCCTAAGTACATATTTTAATAATGTCGAACCGCTCAGTTACGGGGACATAAACACACCAGAATCGGTTGTCAAGCGTTGGTGGGGAAATATACAGACACGCACACAAATATATATGTATATATATATATACATACATATATACACACACACACACGCATATGTACGACAGGCTTCTTTCAGTTTTCAGTCTCCGCTCAAGGCCTTCGTCGGCCCAAGGCTATAGTAAAAGACAATTTCCCAAGGTGTCATGCTGTGGGACTGAGCCCGGAACAATGTGGTTGGAGGGTAGTTTATAGTACTGAATTGAACCCCTATAGTGTATGGAGACCTCTGTTGGCTAGCTATAGCATTCATCCACCTACCAAATTTCTTGACAATGCCGTCGTGCTTGACTGCCTTAGCCAGTGTGAATGTGTGCGCGCGTGTATTTGTGTGTGTGAGTGTTTGTACCACTCTGTATCTGTGTGTATTTATGTGTGAAGTTAGCTATAAAAAATCATCTTTAAAGAGAAATGCTACGTGTCAGTAATTGTGTATCCAGTGCTCCTGATATCACAGAGACCAATTCGAAGAAATTTTGTAAATAAGGAAACCTTATCAAATTCCACAATATTTCAAATGTAAACATAGACGCACTCATATTTACATTCTTTTCGCTACAGAAAGAAAATAAAGATTGCGATTTATGATATTTGTAAAAAACATCCTTTTTGATAAGTGATATAGAAGTGGATTATTTTCTTTTGCGTTTTCTAATTTTATTTTCTCGGCTCTGTCCGATTTGAACACTTTAAAACATTGGTCGATCGAATCATTGCTGTGTCCCATAGATTTATCTCTCTTTGTTTTCCAATGTGTTTTCCTCGGTTGAGAACATCTGACATTCAATAATTTAACATATGAATAGACTGTGATATATCATATAATGCATGATGGTTTTTTCCGAGATTTTGAATAGAATGTAAAAGAATATTTTGAAATATTCTCTTATTTTAACATAGTGTACACTCTAGGATCGAGTATTTCAGAGCGTATTGTTGCTTGCTAGCTTCTCTTCTATTTGGCTAATTTATTTTGCAAGCATATAATGTTATTGTTATTGCAGTCAACATCACTATAGGTTTCTTATCACGAAATACGTTATACTTCTATGTATCCCTTGTTCCTACCAGCATACTTCGCGATCTAGTTTATTAATCTAATTTTACTTGGATGATTAGCAACATTCATATAATTAGTTTCTGCCTAACGTAACTCAGAATGTTGATTCAATTCTCACATGTGGGAATTACGAGACGATCAGACCTGGAATAGCAAAATGCCCGTAATATTCTGTTCAAATGTTTATTAAATTTTATAGAACAAATAAGGGTTATTTTTAAAATGGGCAACTAAATGTGTTTATGAAGCGTTTGTCTTAGTACGATTAAACTTTATTCGTTTTTAGACAGGAATTTCATACGTGATCTAGAAATTTCTTCTGTTTCTACTTAGTTTTCTTTATACTATGTTCCCAATTTCGCAAAGACTATGGAAATATGCAGAAACATACATTACGATATACTGACCACTTCAGGAGGACAAAATGGGTACAATAGTTGTATAAAATACATTGCCCTTACAACTCCATCGAGTATATCCCATTGCAATATCTATAACGTCTCACAGCGTTATAATTATTGACGGGGATGTAACGATGCTGCATTATTTTGATGTTGATATGTTCTTGTTTTGTTCATATTGTCTTCGATTTACCATTAAAATAATTTAAATGTTCTGATAAGCTTGTTCTACTTGCCTTTGTTTTCCACTCCCTGTAATTTATACCCACTGATTCGGAAGTAGTCTACAGATCGTCAACTCCAGCCCTAGTTTTCAACTACGTTCCTAGTAGCTTATCTATTGGAGCACTCAAACATCATAACTGTTAGTTTAGATCATTCGTGGCCCAAACCATTCCTACTCTCTATATATGTGCGTGAGTGAGTGTGTGTGTATGTGTGTGTGTGTGTGTGTGTGTGTGTGTGTGTGTGTGTGTGTGTGTGGTGTGTGTGTGTGTGTGTGTTTGTGAGTTTGTGTGCATGTGTGCATGTATACACACACAAGCATTAATCCCTCGACTATTTCGGGTGTTTCGTCCCAAAACCCGCCGCGATACCTGAAATTTCGCGAAGTAGAAACATTACTGTATTCTTTTACTCTTTTATCTGTTTTAGTCATTTGATTATGGCCATGCTGTAGCACTGCTTTTTAATCGAAGAAATAGACCCCAAGACGTATTCTTTGTAAGCTTGGTACGTATTCTATCGGTCTCTTCTCCCGAAAGGTTAAGTAACAGGTACATAAACACACCAGCATCAGTTGTCAAGCGACGGTTAAGGGGACAAACACAAACACGCACACAAATAAATACAAACACGTACGCACACACACACACATATACACACACAAACACACACACATATATATATATATGACGGGATTCTTTCAGTTTCTGTCTACCAAATCCATTCACAAGACATTGGTCGGTCCGAGGCTACGGTAGAAGTCCATTGCCCTAGGTACCACACAGTGGGACTGAACCCGGACACATGTGGTTGGGAAGCATGCTTCTAACTACACAGCCACTCCTTCGCTTGCATAAATTTTTTATTCTCATAATTTGTATAAATCTATTTTATTTAAAATGTAAAACAATTCCACGGACGAATCAGCATAAGGTAAAAGAATAAACAACGACAGGTGAACCACAATATGGTGAGGATTAATGTATGTGTGTGTGTGTGTGTGTGCGCTTGTATGTATATATATATATATGATAAAATTGAGATGGCTTTTGAAATATACATTGTGTTCAAAAAGTCTCTCTGCAGTGAATCTTTTCATCATGCGCATGCGCAACTTCTCTATCACTGAGTGAGCGGACGGGTGTCAGCCATTGTCCCTCAATCATTGTGTACTCTTCAGCGTGTCGACATGCTAACCATTGAAGAACGTACGTTTTTAGTTGAATGGGTGTTTGAGCTGGAAACAAAGACACAGATACTGAGAAAACGAATTTCAGTGAAACCTTTCCAAATCCTGTTCTTCCACATCGTTACACTGTGCGGCATTTGATAAGAAAATTTAGAAACGCAGGCGCAGTGGAAGACGCAGCAAGAAGCGGTAGGCCTAATGTTCTTTCAGGCGAAACATTCTTCAATATTTCTGATAAACTGTTAGCATGCCCAACAAATTCCTTACGCAAATTGTCACAGGCAAGTGTTTCTACTCTATCACTGCACCAACAAAAGCTTTATGCGAGAATTTGGTTGGCGAAATCTGGGAAAAGTCCGTTTCTCTCCTTCCTTTACCTGAAAACAGAAGTGTGCTTGTTTACGTGTCTTTTTTCATTTCATATATATAAATAAAAGAAAAGTAAAAGTTTTGTTTGTATGTCACGTATTTTTTCAAACTGCATCGTTAAAATAGCAGTATATTATGATTTTCTACTGCATCTCGAAAGCCACTTATATTCCAATATTTCTTTGAAAGATTTAGTGGTGGTATTGGAAGGGGGGGCATTTTAGCTTCTGAGAGTACTTATAGACACACAAGAAGAAACCCCACCTCATATACATAAATGAAAAGGAAAATGTTTGCCCGCCTGTATGTTGAATGCTAAAAGTATAGCATACGCAACAGGTAATATATTGGTTTTAAAAATATTAAAAATAATACGGTATGTATCATTTGAAAATAATTTAAGTACGCTGATATTACAAGACTACTTATTGAAACACGGGGGGGGGGAGCAAGAGGGAGAATGTGTGGAAAGAAATGGCGATAAAAAGCGAGAGAGAGGGAAATATCTTAATACTTTTTCTCTTGATAGATTTGTTTGTAATCATTCATATTGAAACTAATGATAAAAGTGTGACAACACTTAATATTTATTTTTTATCTAATCAAACTATAACTGTTATTACCAACATTGTTATTTATATAACGATTATTATTATTATTATTATTGTTATTTTTAATGTTTTTACGACATCATTCTGTATTTGTTAAACTTTGTAGTTTTCGCTTTCCTCCTCTTCGTTTTAGTTGAAAATATATTTGTAGAATGAAATGATTGATGAAGTCGGTAGATAGAGACCTCACAATTTGATTAAAGTTAAACCATCAACTCAATAGTTTGCTTACTTCCAATTGGGATATCAATTTATTTTGAAGCTGTTAAGTCAAAGAAATTTGAATGTAATGCAATTTTAATTTAACAGTATATAAAATTACTGATATAAGGAAGTTATAATTTTCTGTTAAATTGGAAACTATCAATCAAAAATCTATTGCTTGACAAGAGATTTCATGATAGATGAAAGCAATTGCAAAAATAATAAAATAATATTAATAAAATGTTAAGAAATGATTTCAAAAGCGAGGTAACGAGAAGCAAAAAAGCAATAACGAGTGAGAACAGAAGTTGGAGGTGGCAGTAGCAACGAGGGGCGGGGGGGGCGTGAAAATATAGAGACACAAACTGAGAGAAAGGAGATGAGAGGCAGGGAGAGAATGGTCAGAAAGAGAGGGAAATGGAAATCGGAAGGAGAGTGTTGAATCTAATGAGAGAGATAAACTGGCAAACATCCATACTGTTTAAACAGATTTAGTGTATGTTGATGAATAACTAACTGGAAAGAAAGAAAAAAGAAAAAAAGTCTAGAAAAATCAAGTTTCTTCCAATAGTCTATTTGATTAGCAGCTTGTCACTTTGGCAACAAAATAAACTTCAATGATGGTAATCCTTTTAAATTAAGTTACTGTGAAATTGAAATCCAAGAATAGTGGCTTGCCTGAAATCTTTTATTAGCTTAATGTTGAAATACAAAGTGTGAAACATTGAGCAGGTGGCATTAATTAATTTCTAGTTAAAAATCTGAAAACGTTATGCCTAGATTTGTTTGTCTTCCTTTCTTTTCCTATATCGAATTTCAAATAAATTAAATTTTTGCTATTTTATTTGATTCCTTACAAGTCTCGGTATTTATTTTAGATGTCATTTATTAATGTAAAGATTTGAAAGTTCTGTAAATAAATGTTTCCGTTAATACGAAAAGTGTTATATCTCTGAAGCTATCAGAAGTTGTGGCTGTTTCGAGGAACATATTTTATAACCAATTTGGAAAAACTCTGGGGCAGTTCAAATGCACCATAAGCTTCACTAGCAATAATTTTTTAAAGTTGAATTATACAGAGGAAGCAGATCTCTGTTTAGTTGTTTTATTTCAAAAAATAAAAACTGACTATAACAACAAAAATTAAACCCTAAAATTAAAACCACTCTTTTCTACAGTACAATATCGATTGCCATTTTTATATATTTTAATCTACCCACGATAAAACGCGTATATCTTTAGAGACAAAGACACGAGGAATCTTAAAGTGGACAGTCACTCTGTCCCAGATATTTCCTTCACACTGCATCTTTCTGCCTTTAAAATAAATGGAGAACTCTAGATTGTGTTGTTTTAATTACCAAGTAGCTACAAGGACGATGATTGAGACATAAGTAGAATCATTTAGCGCTCAAACCTGCGTAAGCTGGACAAAATTGTCAACGATGTTTTACTTGTGTACTTCAGATAGAAGAACTGCTGCTTAGAGGAGTATGAGGCTTGAAGTTCAAGTGTTGGGTATACATTAAGTTATCCCTTAGTTGCAACTATTCCAATGTCTACCCTGGTGTGAGGAACCAGTGGCAAACAAGGGTTGCACCCATGTGTCTAATAGTAGATGGATAGTCCTGTAGAAGGTCATACAAGTGTCCGAGGAGTTTTTGCCCATTTGACATGTGTTTCAGTGGCCGAAAACTTCGTGGATATATCCTGTTAACACGGGAAACAAACCCTTTGATTTATGTTCAAAGAATCTGTGCTAAGTGCAATCACGGGTGAACAAGAGATTAGCAGAGAAAATTAAATAACCTGGCAGGCTCTTAATTTTTCATATGTTCCTCAATTTCTGCAAGGACATCATATGAAATAAGAGGGCGAAGGAGACAGAAATGGAAAGAGATTCACTTGAGTATATTTCAAATGAGGTTGTCAATGTTCTGTTATATAAATATTCGTAATTTAATAATTAAATTCAAACACAAATAATCACTAAGAGGTCTATCTGATGCTCTGTTGTCCAGTGCATTGTTTACCATAGAATAAAGGAAAGAGAACACAACCCCGATGATTTTTGACTTCAAATCCTAAATGAAGTAAATTCCTTTACTTGATCGTGTTATCGATTCTAAGAAATAATGAAGAAGCTATGACAATGAATTCAAATGTTAAAATAAAGACACCGATTTTAGGGGAAAGGTTGTGTGGATTACAACTTGGTTACTTTATTGGGATTTTATTTTACTAGCCCTGGAAGGATGAATGGCAATGTTGACTACGGAGGGGTTGAAACTTAGAATATAAAGAGCTGCTGCAGGAAACGTCGAAAAGTGTTGTTTTAAGTTCTAATGATCGTGTTACTTGACACACACTATAACTTCTAAAAAGGTTTGAGCGTTTGCGATTGCAATGCCTTAGTGTGTGTGTGTGTGAGCATGTGCGTGCGTGTGCGTGTTTGGTTGAGCGGGAGAGAGAGAGAGAGAGAGAGAGTGTGTGTGTGTGTGTGTGTGTGTTGTGTGTGTGTTGTGTGTGTTGTGTGTGATGGAAGTAGCTCCTTATCAGCAACTTCAATTGTAATCAACAGACCCCGTTGGGTCATGAATAACCATGGGATTGTACCTAGAAAGTTACCCTCCGAGTCACAAGTTCGGGCAAGATTGTTTATGGAAGACCAGCAGTCGCCCACGCATATCAGCCTTCCCTTTTTACGCCATCGATGTTATCCAAAGGAAAGGCAAAGTCCGATACAGCTTGGCGCCAGTGACGTTGCAGCTCATTTATTAACGTGCAAGTGGTCGAGCATTTCACAGACACGTGTACCCTTAACGTAGTTCTCGGGGAGATTCAGCGTGACACAGAGTGTGACAAGGCTGGCCTTTGAAATACAGGTACAACAGAAACAGAAAGAAAGAGTGAGAGAAAATTGTGGTGAAAGAGTACAGCAGGGTTCGCCACAATCCCCTGCCGGAGCCTCGTGGAACTTTAGGTGTTTTTGCTCAATAAACACTCACAATTCCTGGTCTGGGAATCGAAACCGCGATCCTACGACAGCGAGTCCGCTGCCCTAACCACAAAGCCATTGCGCCTCCACAATCAACAGACTGTGTATAGACTTAATTTTTATAGTAGCCTCTACATAATGACAGGTTTTCAGGAATTGTAATGATGCAGGTAGAAAACATTTTAATGTCTGTTCGATATGAATTTTGTAGAGCTCTTCTTGTTAGCCTTCTCATGAATCTGAATGAGAAATCGTTGATATTTTCCATAATTAAATTCATCACTAATATAGTCATACACTCTTATTACCAAGGTTGATAATGCTCATCACCTCTCTTCATTCATATCCATCGCTCGTATAATATCATACACCACTGCTCCCCCTTAACATCACCTCTTGTAGTTATACGCAATGGCCACTGTAGCTACGGTGAAAGGAATCTCAGCTTTGGAGACAAGTACAACAAAGAAACCTGTGAAGAAACCCTTAAAGTAATTTCGATAAATTATAGAACAAACGTAACTGTTATAAATAAATAGAAGTTACCTTGAGAAATATTTGCTGTAAGACCCAACATCAACATAAGCTACAGCAATAATAAATGTTTGCTATTCATTCATCAGCAAAACACCTGTAGTTCTGTGATGTTGAAATGTTGCTTCTATCTTATTACAGTAGCAAGACAGTAGGAGTTTGCCATTCTAGAAAACCACCGAAACTCGTCCATGCAAAGCATGGTGCCTAAGGGATATTTATACCTGATTATAGTAAAAATGGACGCCGGTATACGCATTTTGAGAATCCTATTTTTGCTGAGTGCTATCATAAATTTACATTGAGATAGGAATTCATTCAGTATTGCACTTATATCCAACGCGAAACTGGGCCGTTTATCTTCATACTAGCTGGTCTCGGAATATTTTGTTTACCCTTTTACAAGAATGTCTAATATCATTTGAGAAGTTAATCTTTAGGCGTTCCTATGAGTGGCTGTTGCATAAATGCAAGAACTTTAGTGCCAATACTAATTTGGCATTGGGATAAACCTTCCCTTTCTGCTACCCTTTTGCTATTTTCAAATAGATATTGGTATAGGTTCTCAATTGTGAAAGCGCAATGGCCCAGTGGTTAGGGCAGTAGACTCGTGGTCGGAGGAAAGCGGTTTCAATTCCCAGACCGAGCGTTGTGTGTTTATTGAGCGAAAACACCTATAGATCTACGTAGCTCAGGCAAGGGATGGCAGCGACCTCTGTGGTACTCTTTCGCCCCAAATTTCTCTCACTCTTTCTTCCTGTTTCTTGAGTAACGCTGCGATGGACTGGCGTCCCGTCACTCTGGGGGAACACATACGCCACAGAAACCGGGAAACCGGGCCCATGAGCTTCGCTAGGCTTCAAAAGGGCCCAAAGAAGAAAGAAGTAGGGTCTCCATTAAAACATTGATATATTTGTTAACAGCATATAATTAGTTGTTGCAGATTTGTGCACTTTCTGTTGTTGTGATGTTTGGTGTTTCCTGTAGTTTTTTTCTTTTTTGTGTAGTACTGTGTGGGGTGATGGAAGTGCTGCTATGTTCAGTTTGGTGTTTGAAGTGTGGGTAGGACAATGATCGTTGGAAACTGAATCTTCTCATTTGTCTTTTTTTCCTGTGGTGACGCTTTTATACAACGGTTTATCCCATTTCGGCGAGAACACCTTTGGTAAATTTTCATCAAAACACAGGTACAGAGATATAAAAGCAAGATTCACGAATGTATATGCGTTGGGTAGTGAATATCTACAGTTACTTTTACTGTAGCAAATATTTTCTCTTGTTAGGAACGGGAATAAACAATTGTCATATATTTACGAATGCAAACAGACAGAATACATGTATCAATGTCAGTGAGATTTGTATATTTAAATATTGAACTCTCTCTGCTACATTATATATGTTCAATTGAATAGAGATGACCGTTGCGTCATGTGTGTGTGTGTGTGTATGCATTTGTATGAATGTGAGCATGTAATGTTTGCATATATCTATCCGATGTTGCACGGAATAAGGTGTCACCCCACCCCAAAAACAAATAAAGGCCACAAGCAATTAATTACATTATATCAATGAATCCTCATCAAAATACCTGCATATCTTCTTGCTTTGCATTACTGGAAATATGTAATTCTGAATAACATGATCAGGGACATGTCGTCGGGAAACACATCGGTTCGTATTACACGCATCTCAGACTTTAAATATACAAAACAGTGACCTACGGACATATAAAAATAGGTACACAGCGCGTTGTGAGACCATTTTGTTGTTGATAACTTCCTAAAATTTTCTTGCAGTTCATGTCATGCTACACAGTGAAGTTATATGTAAAGTTCTGCATATAACAATTCCATGAACCTTGTACTTTCTAACAAATCTTGGCATGCGTAAATTCATATAAGATAAGGAATGCGTTCGAGTGACCAGCATTCGTCTTCTGAGGAATTGAATAATTACCTTCCTAGGGATTGGTCTTACTTCAGCTTCAGCTTGTCTTTCTACATGTTTTTCTGCTAGTCCATCTCTCTCTCTCTCTCTCTCTCTTTCCCTCGCATGATATATATGTAAGTTTTCATTAGTTCACCTCGAAATCTGCTGTGGCAATGCTGGAGCATTGGCGTCACCTTTCCTAAACGTTCACCCCTTGAATCATCCTCTGATACGTAACATTTGTTTACTGAGGAAGTTTGATGTTGCTGCTAACTTTCCTTTCTGCTGCGAGGTAGGTTCACCTGGAACACTTGATAGAAGGAGATCCGTCTTCTTTTGAAGATATAAATATCCACCATACATATCCGCCATATATAGGTCTTTTGCATTTTGGGAAGATATTGAAAGCCTGGAGTCCTTTGAAGCCCAAGCTGTTGCACTATCTAGATTCGTATATAGATGATATTGATGATATTCCTTTGAAATACAAGTTGTTGCACTATCTGGTTTTGCATGTTAATGATGATATGATAGAGCCACTGTCACTGGCTATGCGGATGATACAAATTTATCAGATGCAATAAAAAATCAAGATGACGTAGCAAGCTTGCAACGGGATCCTAATTCGATATATACGTGGGCTGAAATAAACAACATGTAATTTAATGCTGGGAAATTTCAAGTACTGCACTATCGGCTTCTAAATGCACTACAGCCTGTATATGCACCACCTGAAGGCTCTGCAGTCCCAGAGTCACATGCAGTAAAATACGTGGGGTTCAGCATGTGCAAGGACGCATCATTTTATATGCACATTATCAAGATTACAGGAAAGTGCAGACAACTAGAAGGATGGATACTGTTGTCCTTCAAGACGAGAGACGAAGAAACTATGTTGACCTTGTGGAGAACCTTTGTTTAGAGCCACAATATAGTGCCAAAGTAACTGCGGAGTTTGAAGCAGCCCAACGCCACGACACTAAAAATATTGAAACAGTGCAACGGATGACCTATAAGGATAGGTTGAGAAACCTACAACTTTACTCTCTGGAGTGAAGGCGCGACTGATATGTAATAATCTACATATAGAAAATTCTAAAGAGGCTAGTAGGAAATTTCGGCATCGAGAGTCATACAAATGCCAGAACCGGCTGCCTTTGCATTGAACCAAAACTACCATCCACGCCTTCTAAATTTAGGACCAGCTACTGCAATAGTCTACTGTTCAAATTTCAACAGATTTTCAATGCCCTGCTACAATAATTAAGAAGTCTACATAAGGTGGGAGTAGATGTCTTCAAAAAGGAACTAGCCATCATCCTCTCCACAATACCGGATGAACCCCTCAGCCTGACATGACGTACAGACAAGAGCAGCTTAATTTCTGAGGTGTTCCAGTATGACAACAACTGCATGGCTGAAGCAAGTAAAAGAATATACATATATATTTATATTTATGCATCTATCTCTCTCTCTCAATCTCTCTCTCTCTCTCTCTCTCTCTCTGTATATATATATATATATATATATATATATATGTCTATAATACACAGCTCCATGATAGAAAATTCTACAAAAAATGTACTCCATCTGGTGAGAGATAAATATTATTCATGTAAATGTAACGATGTGGATTTTATATGTGGTTTGCGCCTGAAGGATATGTTTGAGTTCTATCCACATATGAAAATATTACTTGCGCTTTAACATACGTTAATATACGTGTGTATATATTAGCTTACAGTAATATATACACACATAAACATTTTCTGATCAATAAGTTTCCGGATTGTTGGGTAGAGTAACGACGCTAAATCACCCAGGTTGAAGCCGATTAGCATACATTGTGATATGCTGCGCATGTGGACAAGGATTTAACGTTCTAGCTCACTCTCACTGTTTATAGTAGAGCTTGGAATGAACGTGTGATCCTCGCATTAGCAATAACAGAGGAAGTTGAACAGAGAATCTACATTGCATTTTGTCAAAAGCTTAGTGATACCTGCTCAGAGAACTACGCAATGTTTTCAAGAAATTTTCATCGTTCTTAACACAATCGAGGAGAACTTTTGCAACTGAAATCCAAATTACCTTTTGATCAGCTAAAAGCAGTTTTGGCACAAACTTGGCAGAAGCACGTCCCATACTCAAATTTTCTGCGATAACAGGCTGAACTGAACCGTTACTAATCTGCATATGTCGGATAATTCACAGAAGATAATTCAACATTTTCCTCTCACAGTTGAATGCATATCTGAATTTTCGCAGTCCTGATGGTCGCGGGTCTCCCAAATCCCCCCCATAATCTTTCTGCAACATTGCGTCCGCTTCTGAGCAGGCATCGCCATGACAAGTTGCTCTGTGATGGTCAATGCGACGACCACATACTACACACCTTCCTTCCAAGCACTACTGTAAACAGAGAAATTGAGCTAGACCGTTAGAACCTACCGCGCATGCACAGAAGAGGTCAAGGTCAATCTTCCCCAAGCCACTTTACTCTGCGTGCTTTAGCTTTGTTACTATGGCAACATCCAAGATACATAATCATCGGACATCATATTATATATATATATATGCATGTATATATATATATATATATATATATATATAATATATATATATATATATATATATATGTATGTATATATATATATATGCATGTATATATATATATATATGCATGTATATATATATATATATATATATATATATATATATATATATACAGGCACGCGTGTACACATGTTCTTGGTGCATAGTAAAGAGCAACAAGCGTATTACATGACTTTACAGAAAAAACAACGTATGGTATATGAATATATCAATAGAACACGTATATGATACGATAATCGCTTGATATTATGGACTGTAAATTTCCACACACGCACACATATACATAAACACAGAAAGCACATCCTCATAGATACGGCTTTATACATACATAAACTTACATACTTCTATATATTTAAATATATATATATATATGTATATGATTTAGAGAAAAAAACACTATTATACTCCCTAATATTATAATATTATATATATATATATATATAGGTGTGTAAATACATACTTATATGGAAACAAAATCTTTATTTTTGCTGTGTGATGGCTTATGGCTTATGGACACAATTAATGTTCATCTGAAGAGAAGAAGAATGTTGGTAAATTTCATTGGAATATATATTTTCTGTAAGAAAATATTTAATATTGCATTATATTTTTCTTTTATTAGAAGAGCGACACAATAACAGAACGTTTCTCTTTCTACTACTGAATCTCTTCAGTATTTTGGAAGAAGTTTTGTTTTATTTTATTTTATTTTTTTCTGATAACCCTTATGTATGTGAAGTAATGGGAATCCACTCATTCATCGCATATGTGGATTTTCGAATTATATTTACATACAGAGACACAGGCATAGACACACACACACATACACATACACATGTATATATTCATTCATACAAGGTAACCCCAAAAACGTATACAAACATTGAATGATTATAATCTAAGCGTTTATGAAAATATATTTAGGTTTAAAAATTTGATAGGATTTGAGAGACTTTATCACTTTGAAGAATATCTGTTTCCAAACTGATGTTAACAGTCGTAAACCGTAGGTAATGAAAAGCAATAGAATCGCAAAGACCGAACAGCAAAAAACATCTAATTGTGTATCGGTTTGCATTCTTCTACAATGACTCTTGGTAAGGTGTAACTTGTAAATTATAACTTGTAAAATGAAAATACCTCCAATAGTATGAGCTCATTTTACTGTCCCGCTTCGCCCAGTCTAATTGTGTATCAAAATCCCATCTTTGTAGGCTCTTGTATTACTATTGTATATGTTCAATCTCGCGTGGAGGCGCAATGGCCCAGTGGTTAGGGCAGCGGACTCCCGGTCGGAGGATTGTGCTTTCGAATTTCAGACCGGGCGTTGTGTGTGTTTATTGAGCGAAAACACCTAAAAGGGCCACGAGGCTCCGGCAGGGGGCGGTGGCGACCCCTGTTGTACTCTTTCGCCACAAATTTCTCTCACTCTCTCTTCCTGTTTCTTGATTAACGCTGTGATGGACTTGCGTCAACTCCAGCAGGGGGGGACGCATACACCACAGAAACCGGAAAACCGGGTACACCTCACTGGAAATACAGCTACAGATTTCAAAATCTTTCTTGAATGCTTAGGATAACATGTTATCACAACAAAGTTTTATAAATACCAAAAAAAAACCTCTCCCATAACAAATGATTTGTCCATTTAATCTTTTTCATGATTAGCCTCTTCATATAGTGACTGCTGCTAAATTGACAAGTCGTTTCCTCCTCAATATTCAGATTCTCTAGTAGCCAATAGATGCAACTGTGGTGGTTTAGCAGAGCCATTTCATTTTAATGTAGCCTTATCGCTGCAAACAACATTTGGTGGAAAGTGTGAATCTTTTACACATCATAAAAATTAAGAGAAGAAATCGCCCCCAGGACATTTATTTGAGCCTGGTACTTACTTTGTTGGTCTTTTTTGTAGACTCTGTACACTGAGGGGGCGTAAAGGGGATAATATCGTTTTTGAAGCTGTGGTAGGGACAAACAAAATCAGAAAGATATACCAACACATACATAAACACACACGCACACACACACACATGCACATATATAGGTAGATAAATAGACAGACAGACTGAGATACAGACAGATAGACAGATAAGCAGACAGACAGATACATAGATAGGTACGTAGATAGAAAATAGGTAGGTAGGTAAATATATATACAGATAAATAGATAGATAGATAGATAGATATATAGATAGACAGACACACATGCAGATAGACAGACAGACAGATATATATATATATATATATATATATATATATATAGATAGATAGATAGACAGATAGATAGATAGACAGATAGATAGATAGATAGATAGATAGATAGATAGATAGATAGATTGGTCGATAGATGGAAAGACAGATAAACATATCTCTACAAACAGGTATATATGTATACGTTTATACACATAAATTTATACACATATATGTGTGTGCGCGCATATGCGGACGTATGTGTGTGAAGGACGTACTTACTATTCAGTTTGTTGAGAGTTAGAAAGGGGAAATATTTAAAAAAAACATCTAAAGGGTAATTAATAATAATAATAATATCAGGATAATTGCTATATTTACTAGAATTCAGATCATATGTTTTTTTGGGGATAACATTACGGAGATAATAAATGAATTAAAATTATTTGGGCAAGACAACAAGTATATAGAAATGAGATTAGGTTATGTGATACAACTGTAGAGGGTTCATTAGAACATGGGCGATAGCTATATTTGCGGAAGAGGATTAGATATTCACTGACAGGAAAATGATACTTGCGGGGAGAGAGAGAGGAGTCAGAGAGAGCAGATGAGAGCAAGAGAGGGAGAGAGAAAGAGTAAGAATTCGATGGCAAGGGAAGACTAACATACGCGCTTACACGATTATTTTATATGATATCATATATCTTGGGGACAAAAAGAAAAAAAAGTAAGTTGTATTTATACATAGAGAATGATTGTGAATGTCAATGTTAGTCAGTAAACAAAATATTACAATATTTACTTATTATCAGTAAGGCGGTGAGAGAGCAGAATCGTTAGCACACCGGCCGAAACGCTTAGTGGTATTTTGAACAAGTTCATGTTTCGCCGAGTTCGACATTACACTTTATCCTTTTGGATCTGATAAAATAAGTACCAGGCGGACACTGCGATCAATGTAATAAACGTATCCCCTCCATTAAAACTGTAGGCCTTCGACCAAATTTTGAAACCAGCATATCAGAAAGTCGCGTAGCCTGTAGGATCATTATTACACGCGGGCAAAGCGGCTAGCGGCATTTCGTTCATGTTTTCTTTCTGAGTACAAATTCTGCTGGTGTCGACTTTGTCTTTCAATCGTGCCAGTAGAACACTGGTGTCAAGAGAATCGATTTAAACCCACCTCCGAACTTTCTGGACTTGCGCTAAGATTTGAAACGAATATTAAAAGAAAATGATGTATGATTTCATGCAGTCTTTCAATTGTTTGTCGAACTTCGATAAAAACGTTTAAAAACGTGATAACAGAGAACGATGGAAATAAAATATGTAGATGTTTTCGAGCTAATTTGGATTCTTTGCCATCAAATTTGAATTTTTCAATTGGCACTCAAGCCTTGCAAAAAAAATAGAGTTAAACTACTTCAGCTGTAAGGGAATACATGTCTATCATATCTAACTCGTCCCAGTAGAGCCCACCAATTGATATATGATAAGTTCTATGAAATAAATCATGAACACTGTGATAGCTTCTACCAAAACATGCTCCGTTACGTTGACCTATCTGAAAAAGGGGAGATAATTAACGAATGATTCTTTTTCTATTATCTCCCCTTGTTCAGACCAGTCGATGTAACGTAGCATCTTTTGGTAGAAGCTATCACAGTGTTTATGAGTTATTTCATCGAACTTTTCAGATATCATTTTGTGGGCTCCACTGGACGAGTTAGATAAGATAGACATGTATTCCCTTACGGCTGATGTAGTTTAACTCTTTTTTTTTCAAGGCTTGAGCACCAATTGAAGATTTGAAATTTGATTGCAAAGAATTCAAATTTCATGGCAAAGACTCCAAACAAGATCGAAAACATCTATAAGTGACATTATTCCCACAAATAGTATACACAAATTAAGCTGTATCAATAATATCAATGGTTTATTGAGTGAGTATTGTAAAAAGATAAAGTAAACTTCATATGATTATGTGCCTCAAATTTTAGTTCTAACACTTTTTTCCCCTTGTTGATGTAAGCCCGAAATCTCATTTCAATTTTCAGAATAACATGTATTCTCTCAGCCTCATAGAAAGAGAAACAAGCATCAATTTTAATCAATAAGAATGAAATTCTGACTTGTGTATAGTTAGAATTGTCCCTTTGCATGTATGAATTTTGGGTTTAGCTCCATTGCACTGAGCTATAGACATGTGCTTCTCGACTGAAGCCTTGGGAAGGCTAATGACTTCTTAGCTAATTTGTTTTAGAGAAAGTATGCAGAACCCATCCTATATACACGCGCGGATTTATATATGTATTACAGGGGTTGGGCAAAATAATAGAAACACCTCAAAATTTCAATCAATCCGTGGTAAAAAATACTAAAAAACATTTTCAGGGATAACAGTCGTTAATTGAGACGGTAGGTTGCTGACTTTTTCTTATCGAATTACGATAACTTGAAAATAGTCTTTTTTATATTTCACGGTAGGCAATCAGGTTTAACGGGTATGCGAACGAATATGTGTGTGTTTGTGTATGCATATATGCATGTATGTATGTGTCATTGTGCTTCTGTTTGCACTCTCCTAGGATGGATAATCGGTTTTGCATTCTTTACCAAGGCGTATCTAAACGTTTTGTTAAAAGACAAAGGTGTTTTGACAAGTATTAGACTTTAAAATACGTCGATTCCTTCTATTAAATCAACAAGGCAGCACTCCATCATAGTCGCGGCTCCATGAGTAGAATTAGCAGAACTGTAAAAGTATATTTATCATATTTCCAAAGCAGCAGAAGGCAAACTTTTGAAATTAGTACTTTGTAATAAAGTAAGTTATGTTTATTTGCCATATCTCTAGTGACATGCAGCAATTACAAATCTAAAGATTAATCGTCTTTAAACTTGGTACCTCGCCAAGTCCCGGACAAGAATAAACACAAACTGCCAAAGAGTTTCATGTGTCTGTCTGTAAAACTACAGATTTGCACTGTGCTTATAAACTTGTTTCTTAAACTGCAATGAGTATATTATTAGGAAATTCTTATAGAATGAGCGATAGACACTCATAGAAAGTAACTGTAAATTGTTTGTTACGTTCATATTGGATTTCCTTAGATGACTCGTTCCCTTATTTACCTGCAGTCAATTCTTTCTCTCTTCAACTATATTCATTGACTGTTGTTACACAGCAGCCATACTCCGACCATGTTTCTGTAACCTAAACAAACTAACAAGTATTCTTAAGGGGTGTAGGGACATACACTAGGACACCCTAACAGACTCACACGTACGCGCGTACACACAAACACACGCACACAGTCACACACACACACACACACATATTCTGCCTGCTTTTGCAGTTTCCCTGACTTAGTTCATTCACAAGCCATTCGTTCTCCATGGACTATGGTAGATGGCACTTACCTAATTTACCGTTCAGTGAAGTCTAAACCATGCTGTTGCTTAACTTTATAGTCTGAAAATTAGCTACCCTCTGTCAGAAAATAAAATCTATACTTCACAAAAAAAGGGAAAAACCGATAATAACTTGATATCTAAGAAGACAGAGTTAGAGCACTCTTTGAATATATTTCATCTTAATTAGACATTTAATACATGTGGAAAATAGATACATATAACACTCTTAAATATTTAGTCACTCTTCAACATTTGCACTTGCAAAGAATTGTTAATAAACAAATTTTCTAATAATTTAAATTTATAGATATATATAATGCTTAATATAGTAATGCTCGGTTTTTTGACGCTTCTAAACTGTCTATAATCGAAACAGAAAACATTGAGGTTTCTAAGTTTAAGTAGAACTTTCTAAATAGACACCCTTGAACATATCGATTACAGTCTGTGTTATTTAACTACATTCGTTGACACGGAACAATATTTTGCAAAGGTGACAGGGGAATGCAATAATTCTTTAAAAGCATAAAATAATGGAATAAAACTCTTTTCGAAATTAATTATTATTCCCAGAACAGATTGAAACTGGACATTACAAAATCATCAATCATTTTGTTGCTTTTGTTTTGCTAGTTGGGGAGCACATGGTTAATATATGGCTAACGACCTAAAGGAGAGTAACATTAGCTTTGAGACATTCATAAGCAAGAACCGGAGTCGGTCGAAGGCGAATAGTAATTTTAACGTTTAATTTGCATTATTTTCGTAAAATATCATAAGTCTAAAGGTATTGTAGCAAATGATGCGGCTGCTTGTTTGTAGATGTATCGAGCTGTCCATGATCTTTCAACGGTGAAACAAGGCTAGCAGCTCAAGTAAAGTTGACTTCACTTTGAGCTGTTCAATCTATCTGGAAACATCTATGCACGGTTCACTTATTTGAATAATGAGAATTATAAACAATTATTTTTTTAGAGAATAAATAGCTTATGTCGACACCTACTTTTGAAGGATGATAGATAGGTTAATTTAATATATTTTGCTCCGATTATCGACATGGGATCACTTAATATACAATCAAAAGGTATAACATTGCGCCAACAACTTATTTCTTTTTGTTGTGGCGAGAGTCACGACACCCCCTGCGAGAATAGACTTGACCGAACGGCAATAAATAGTAGTGGTCTGAGTGAGAAACAGAGGGAATGGGCGTTAATCGCAGGAAGTCGTAAGGTGTCGCTTTGCTAATTTGTCGGGATATCGTTTGTTAGTATGTGTATAGTTCACGGAGAGTTGGTTAGATTGTTACATGGCTGTTACCCTGCTTCGTTATATATTTTAATGTTACCACACAATTATAGTGTAAACAAGTATCGTCATAAATATGGTGATACTACAATAGACATGTCATAGAAATACAGGGAATTTGAGAGAAACATTTTAGAAGGGAATTTTAGAAGTTTTGACAGGAGAAGGAGACTGTAGGTTTATCAAATTGAACTAATATATTTCTAAATTTTCTGCTTATTATGAGAATATTTACATCTCATGAGACCTTATCCTCATTGTGCCAGTTTTCCTGCCTTTCTTTGCTTTCTCAAAATCTACAAAAACCGTTCATGGAATATAATCACATTCAAAATGATATTCAATGTATATAGCATATAATGCAAGCCAACAATTGCATTAAGAATATTAAAATTTATTTAAAGTCGTTGTGCATCAATTAGGGTTAGAAGAAATGGGTTTTAGGTAACGATTAAGAACTGCTAATTTATTCGTACCGTGTTAACCAATATCGGTAACCTTGATATTAATGTTCATAGAGAGAAAATATAGAATTAGTAAGTATGCAGTCATCATTAAATTCACCATTAGTCAACATGGATGGAATTGGCAAATGTGCTGAATGATTTGCAAATTATTCTATAACGTTTCACCCCGTAATGCACCGTCAAAATTTATCGTAGTTTTCTCAGTCTTGTTTCATTTTATTTGGAAAAATGCGAGCAAGAGAAATGATATTCTCATGATCATAAACCTGGAAAAGTAGAGGACAAAGTATTACACTTGGTAAAGTTCATGACAAGTTATTACATCCGGTAAAGTAGAGAACAAGAACAATTTTACTTAAAATATTGCCGTGAAGGTGAAAATTTCAAATAAAATATTTAGGTTTAGAGAATACCAGCTTTGTTAACACTAAGAATGTTATTAATAGTTATTACTTGTAATTTTTATTACTTATTACTTCTATTAAAAATTCTAGAAATAATTCAAAATATTTTTTGCACTTTAAAAATATTGTTTTTTAATTATCAATTACTAATTAGAAATTTGAAAATAAATTATAAAAAAATAATTGTAGTACAATTAGTTAGTACAATAAATATAATAATACAAAAATTAGTTATATATCACAGTAAAATATACCTATAACAACAAATTCACAGTAAAGTTTGCTTGAGTTATTACCTGTTATTGTCAAGTCTTCACATTTTTAATTTTGACGCAATGACTATTTTTTACATAGAGTTTGCCTACCATATATATACTGTTCTACTTTGCATAACTATTTTAAGAAAATTATGGTGTTTTTTTAAAATTATAATGTTACTTTTTAAATTAAAAACAAATAAATTTTAATATTCATATTTTATCCTTAGCTGCAATGTTTTAAGTAAAGTGGAGGCGCAATGGCCCAGTGGTTAGGGCAGCGGACTCGCGGTCGTAGGACCGCGGTTTCGATTCCCCGACCGGGCGTTGTGAGTGTTTATTGAGCGAAAACACCTAAAAGCTCCACGAGGCTCCGACAGGGGATGGTGGTGATCCCTGCTGTACTCTTTCACCACAACTTTCACTCACTCTTACTTCCTGTTTCTGTTGTACCTGTATTTCAAGGGGCCAGCCTTGTCACTCTCTGTGTCACGCTGAATATCCCCGAGAACTACGTTAAAGGTGCACGTGTCTGTGGAGTGCTCAGCTACTTACACGTTAATTTCACGAGCAGGCTGTTCCGTTGATTCGGATCAACCGGAACCCTCGTCGTCGTAACCGACGGAGTGCTTCCATCCATCCATTTTAAGTAAAATATTCTTGTTCTGTAATTTAGCAGATGTAATAACTTGCCATGACCTTTTCCAAGTATAATCACTTATCGTGTACTTTTCCAGGTTTATGATTTTATGAATAATATTTTTCTTGCTCGCAAATTCCCATGTAAACCATGTTTTTCCACGCTATGTTATTATGCTAATTAAGAATATGCCAAATGTACCAATTAGCGGTGTCGTTGATAATTGTCTCCTTACCTCAATGATGCTGGTGACATATATTAAAAGTCCCCGTATATTCATTAAAAATGGATAGAAATATATCATCACACTTAAATTTGAGAAACAAGCACTCATAACTCTTTTCATTTGAAACTTCATTGCATGAGATTGATACTATGAAATTCCTCGAATTGAGCTCTATAAGGATAATTCTAAGGATAAAGAAATAAGAACCCACAGTATGCTGAAAGTCATAGCCACTCAAAATAAAAAAAAACAATAGCTTAGTTAAAATATAGTTTGTTTTTAAAATAAAAAAGGTATTTAGATCTAAACGTGATAGGAGGCGTTACATACACTCCAATAACATTGCTAAAACGTTTGATATAAACCTTTTTCTATTGGATGGGATCTCAATTACTTAATGTGAAGATGAAGCTAGGGACCAGCGCTCATCAAAAATGTCAACAATTTCCAATTTGTTTAAGAACTGAATTAGCGACAAGCTCTGAAATATCCTGCTGCGTGTGAGTAAATTGTTGCCTTAAGGATATTATTCAACTACTACCGTTGTTGAATTATTTGTATGGAATCAAAATTAAGAACCCGTTTTGGTTTGACTTGGTCTCGTCTCTAACCCAATAACATTTGTAAATTGTCATTTATATAGTGGAGATCTGCTTGGATTATGATTGTTGAGTTTTGAAACAATTATTGATATATATATTTATTATAGGCTCTTTCAAACGACGGCGTTCTGCCTCAAAAGTGCACATTATCAATACAGTTGCACCATCATATAATAACTCCCACTGATTTCCTATTAGTTTTCATAGCAGTCATTTTTCTCTTCTTAGAGTTTCATATCATGTCCAGCCACTTTATAACGTAAGCGTTGACAAATTGCCAGAAAACGCTGCAGGTTAACAGGCATTCATATCATTGCTAAACATTCTATTTTTGGTTTAATATTTCTACGGGTATTACTGATTGTTTCGATTGATTCATATCTTCAAATCACGTCCATATGGAATTATAATATAATTGGGTAGTTTAAAAGAATTTATTTCTTCATATCTACTAATATAAATATATATATATATTATATATATATATATATATATATATATATATATATATATATATATATATATATATATATATATATTACACAATATGTATGCAATCATTTTCATTTTATATATGTTGGTTTTTAACCAGTGTCATACAACAATCAAAATGGTCAGAATAATCGCTTCAGGTACATTACATTCGTATAAATTGTATCAAAAATATATAACATATATCTTTATTTTCTAAATTTTTCATATACAGATTATGGATTTTATTCTAACATATCTTAGAGCAATTAAAATGTGTAGAATCATAGCTTCAGATTCATTAGATTTCATGAAAAGATAATGAATGCCTGCGGTTTCGGCACGCCCATATAAATTTTTCTCGAGTACACCTTCAGCAAATTAAATTTTGTTATATCAATTCTCATAGCAAATAATCAGCTACAAGTCTTTAACGAATATAATATTTGAAGCAACCAATGCAAAAGTACGCTCGACATGACATTATTCAATAAATATATTGTATTATTTATATTAGAAAATTTTAGTTTTCAATTTATTTCTCAAGGAGTGGTTATATTTGAAAGACAAGACGGCGATGATCGACGTTCGTTTATTTGCAATATTTTATTCATTCATCTTCTGTTATAATTTCTATATATCGTTTTGTTATGACATCGGTTGAGTACTATGTGGGATAAAGAACATTGTCATACAGAAATTAACATATTTCTATGAATGCAAAATATAAAACTAAACTGAAATTTTCATGACAAAAAGAAAGAAGCTACCATTTTTCGCGTTTTTATTTTACTTATTGCAGTCATTGCATTGCTGCAATGCTGGGGCACCATCTTCATGTGTTTCTGAAAACTAGAAGTATGATATATATGACAAGGGCATAGCAATAAAAATAATCAATCACATCTCAATTTTGGTTATTAACTTAACAGTTAAGGTCTTATTTCTTAACATCATAGCCTCTTCCTCTATGAATGTTATTAACCACATTCTTCAAAGCATTTCTCATATTTTATATTGTAGGAAGGAACCCACAAATGCTTTTCAAATATAGAATTTAACAAGTAGATGCATATATCGTATATACCTGCAGGTATTATTTCAATAAAATTTATAAACATATTGTAACATCGTAATTTAATGTCTAGACATGTAAACGTTCTATAAGCATACTAAACACAGCAAATCAAGAATCCAGTACTATGTCATTAACATCTTGTCCTTCCCTCTCTCAGTCTCTTCCTCACTATGATCGTTGTGACCTGATTAATATATATATATATATCATTATTCAGTTTTATTTCAATATTCCTTGCCAATAGAGAAAGAGCCGATTTCAAACATAGCTCCAAGATTGCTGTATTCGAAATTCAAACAACGGTATTTTTGTATGTATGTATATATGTATGTATACGTGCAAAATTGTATGTTTTCTTTTATGCATTTTTTTCATCATGCGCATACTTGCACAACTAGATATGTTCCTATATGTTTAAATGATAAACGTCTTGAAAGATTTACAGACATTTGCAGCTCCAGTGATATCTGGGATTTGTAGTCATAGAATCAGGTTTCGCTTTTCTGGTTTTAAGCAGCCTAACTTCTCAAGATTGGTATTTATGCAGTGTGTTACATATCCTAGTGTTCCAGTAATTACAGGTATAAATCTGAACTTGTAAACTGGCTACAGTAACTGCACATTTCTCAATAGTTCAGCGTTGGTATTTTCTTTTTCATTGATTTTCAAATTTCTGTTACCATCCGCTAGGCAGCTAATTTTCACAACAGCAAACAGCTTCTCGTCTCAGTTCCAAATCATTATATCAAGCCTATCGCGTTTGCATTTTATTCAGGTTTTCACTGGGGCGTTCTATCACTATTGTGTTTTTTTTATTTTGAGTGGCTATGACTTTCAGCATACTGTGGATTCTTATTTCTTTATCCTTAGAATTATCCTTTCGACAGATCTTGTTCTATAGTGCTTTATCTGAAACATTGCGTCTCATCGGCAGATAATACCGTGATGGCATTTTCGGACAACTACTTATGGTCGGGGTGATATCTTCGGTGTTAACTCCACAAAGTCTGCATCGATTGTCATATTTTGCCGCATTTCTTGCATCTGTGTCCCTTTCTTGCATAAAATACTTGGTTGGTATTTTTTACTCTGGTTTGCAAACGCATACCCTTCACAGTGGGAGGTGGTACTCCGATGATTGGTCTATGATAGACTGCTTTGATAATCAATGTTACTCTCATGTCAGTGGTTTCTACTAATATATCCATGCATGATGTTCTGATCATATACGCTCATCCTTTCATCTGATATGTTGCGGTGGAGTCGGGCGACATTTTGGGCATGTATTTAAGGTTTCTATTAGTCTAGCCACATTGAGACTAGTTTCCATCTTTGCTCCCACAACTCTGACATTACAGTTTTATTTATTAACAATTGCTCGGCACATGCTTAGACTCCCTTCTTCTAACTGCTATTTCTACTGTGATGATATCATTACTCTCACTGTTGTCTTGGACGAAGAGGTTTGAACATGCTGTATATATCATATACATTAAGTTCTGGCATGCAATTGGCCGGCAGTCTTTTGCTATGTGGGTGGTTCTGCATTTGAGGATCAGCTTTGTCTCTGCCAGAGCTAAGCAGTGAACATCAGAGAAGTATGTAAGCATGAATGTATGTATGTATGTATATATGTATATATGTATGTATGCATGTATGCGTGTATGTATATATGTATGCATGTACGAGGGTACTTATACATGTGCATGTATATGTGTATGTCTGTTTGCGTGCATAAAAGATAAATAGACAAAGAGAGAATTGATGGAAGTCGACAGATAAATACGCCTACGCCTCTTACACTCTTTATCGTTTAGAGCGTTAAACGTCGATGTAATTCAAAATTATTCACCACCTGCTGTTGCAATTCCATTACACAATGTCATGAAACTTTATTGATGTTCTAATGCGATATATAAAATTCCCATTTCGAAAGAGAAATGTATTACTATTTCAACATTGTTTCTCTTTTCCTCAGTTATATGCCAATGTTCAGCGTGAGATTAAAATTCATCCTTGTCCACTACACACCAGATGTATTACGTTACTATCAACTGAGAAACAACTTTTTCATGGTGATCGCCATAAGTCATATGTTTTCACTACATTCGCATGGCAACTCGTCGATACGTTATTGTCTATTTTTCAGAGCACCTTCAACCGCTTTGCTATCATTACACTTGATTTACCAATAACATAAAAGAGCAATAGCTCAGTCGATAATGTATTGGAGTATTGATTGGTAAACATACATTCAGAACTGAACTACTCGTTACGTTAGTATCTAAGCTATTTACTAAATTCAGCATTACCTCAGTTTACAAGCATCTAGGTAATAGGCAGATAATCTTAGAATAATATCGGATATAGTGTGCCACGTTTATTTTTCATCTGCTTAGCGTCATAAAGGAAGAAACATGTAAGTGCAAGATTTATTATTTTTAGTGTTTTCTAAAAGCCTGTTTAGGAAACATTTACACTTACAAGGAATAATTTACCAATATTGGATGATTTTTTAAAATTTATTTCTGTATTATTCTGGCATTTTGCTACAAATTTCTCTAAACTAAGATCCGCTCTGAAGTCGTCTAGAGTATTCTAAATTCTCGAAAGGCAGAGGGTAGGAAACACTAGTACATGATGTAATATAAGATAAATTTCTACTCAGATATTATTTTGCTGTGTAGTTTTGAATATGATTCGCTTAAATTTGTTTCTTTTGTAGTAAAATTCTCTAGGCAATAACATCGGCAACAACTGTAACTCATGGAACAGGATTAAGATTTGTGCACCACGAATTCCATCTTGTAGAATTTTTGTCATTCTGTGGTGTCTTCCAATAATTTTCCATTTAATCACATGGGACAATAAATCTCATAAACGCATTTCATTTATCCTGCCTTACATACATAAATGCATGCATACATATATACATACATGCATACATACGTTCGTAAGTAACACATACATATATGCATGTATACATTCATGCCCACAAGTATATATAGATGTATATATATATGTTTTTGCGCGCGTATTTCACTGGCGCCATTTCATCTTCACGACAATTAAAGAAAAGGGTATAAAACTTGCATAAAAGGCTTTCTGAAGGAACTGAAGAGAGTTAGCTTTGAACAGAACTCTGCGGATTAGCACTATTATGGGCAGACTGTTCCCATATATGCGCACACACACACACAACACACACCAATATAATATATATATATATATATATATATATATTACATATATATATATACATATATATATAATACATATATATATATATTTATATACATATATATATATTTATATACATATAATATATTTTATATATATATATATACATATATATATATATTCATATATATATATATACATATATATATATATATTTATAATATATATATACATATATATATATATTTATATATATATATATATACATATATATATATTTATATATATATACATATATATATATATTATATATATATATATACATTATATTTATATATATACATATATATATATACACCTCTTCGTCAATCTTTCCATCCAGCCCTCACTTCACTTCCACTATCTCCAACACCTCTGTCTCCTTCCTCGACATTTCGGTTAGCATTCTTCACTCCACCTTACCACCCTCATTCACTACAAACACACAGACTCACACTCATACCTCACTTCTCTTCCTCCACCCAGAACACACCAAGCTTTCCATCCCCTATTCCCATTTCCTCCGTCTACGTAGGCTCTGTAGTGACGACCATGACTTTGAGACTCAGTCTCAACGTATGGCTCACCACTTCACCCTACGTGGATACCCCCTTACCACTATCCACACCGCCCTTGCCAGAGCACGGTCCGTGGACCGTGTATCTGCTCTCTATCCCCGAACCCGCCCTGTAGTCTCCCGCCTCCCTTTTCCCCTCACTTACCACCCCACGACCCTACGTCTCCAACGCACCATTCTTCGAGCTTTCCGTCATCTCCAGTCCGACCGTCCACTCACACCTCTTCCCTAACCGACCCCTCCCCTCTTTAAACGAGCCCACAACCTTCGAGACCTTTTGGTCCAAGCTCCTTCCCTGACCCTACCTCCCAACCCGGCTCGTTCCCATGCTCCCGCCCACGTTGCCGCATTGCCCTTACCTCTCCAACACCACCCGCCTCACTAGCACCCACCATCGACCCTATCCCATCATCCACTCCTTCATGCACCTCCAGCAATATATATTGCATCTCTTGCTCTCTCTGCAATTCCTTGTACATCGGACAAACGGGACGCCGCTTGGCTGACGGTTCGCGGAACACCTTCGTGACATCCACCTTGCGAACGACACACCGGTCTCACGCCATTTCCGCTCCACCGGTCACTCCTTGCAACACCTATCTGTGTTCGGTTTGTCCTTACACAGAGGCCATCCGGATTCCGTTGCGCCGTGAACAGGAATTAATCTTCTCTCTTCGCTCTTATACGCCATTTGGTCTCAACTCTCCCCCCCCTCCTCATATAACCCCCTCCCCCTCCTCACCTATCCTTTTCTCCCCCCAGACCCCTATTCTTCAGTCCTTCATCCTTTCACCCCTACTCCCCTTCCCTTCTTCCCTTTTCTCCCTCCCTCTTCCCCTTCATTCTGATCCCTCTCTCCCCTTCCTTCTCTCCATCCTCTCCTCTTCCCCCTTTCCCTCCCCCTTTCTCCCTTCCCCTTCTCTCCCCCTCTTCTCCCTCCCCCTCTTCTCCTCACTAACCACATGACTTTACACATCACATCACATATGATGTGCCATACTAATACACACACCAATAATACATACTAATACGTACTAATACATACTTACATACTAATACTTACACCAACCCTATACAACACACGTCAGACCCCGCATACGCACTTATACTCTCTCACACACACACACACCTATACATACCAATACGTACTAATACATTAATACATACTAATACATACACCAAACCCCAACATATGCACGTCCAGACCAATCCTACGCACTAATACTCTCTCATACACACACACCCTTATACAACTAATACATACACAAAACCTATACATACACACATCCAGACCTCTCCCACGCACTTTAGGGTCCCTCAACCCATTTATCAACCCTTTATCTCCCTTATTTCGCTATCGCGTCTCATGTTTTGATCTTTGACCTCTGGCCGAAATCAGATCGCCATGTGATTCGTTAGCTACTGCACGCATTTTTTTCTCTCCTTCTTTCTGGTTTTCTCTCTCTGTGTATCTTTCTGTTGAAGAGCGTAGGCTCGAAACGTTAAAGACTGGTTTATTTATATTTCCTGAGCGCCATACTAATACAATTGTTCGTTGTTTTCCACCTGCCTTCGTCTTTGTTTATTTCATAAAGCTTCCCGTTATATATACATATATATATATATATATATATATATATATATATATATATATATATTATATATATACATATATATATATATTATATATATATATATACATATATATATATACATATACATATATATATTGGGTTAGCCGGAAAGTTCGTGCCCATTTTTAAAGGAAAGGAAAAGGTTAATAAATACTTCCCATCACATTTTTAATGAACCAAATATAAACTGTTTTGTTGCACAATGCGTCTCCATCTTACCTGTAACTTGAAAATACCGTCTTCTCAGAATCGAGGTGGTTTCATAGTAAAGAATTCATCAAGGTATCTTTTTACGTCATCCAAGGAATTGAACTTTTTACGATTAAAGCCTATTCCGCAGAGACCTGAATAAGTGGACATCCGAAGGAGCAATAGCAGGTGAATATGGGGCTGGAGAAACACATCAATGTTTGTCTGGTTTCCATAGAATCAAGTGCCAAAAATGAACTTTATTATCTTCCATTTTAAAGGGTTACAGAATTAACACAGGTTATAGCAACATAATCGCTCTTGCACGAAAATATAGCTTAAACTGTGCTCTAAATAGAGGTGTAGTCATATCCTATTTTATGGACTCAACCATGTTCTAAAATAAGTCGAAAGGTAAGCTACTATAAATCGGCACGAACTTTCAGGACAACCCAATATATATATATATGCAAAATATTAGCAGATAGGGAAGGAAAGAAATGTAGTTTTACGTTTCGATCAAAGTTCTTCTTCAGAAACAGGAGAGAAGAGAGTAGGAAGATGGAGGTAAAATTGGCCAACATTTAGTTAAATTTTTTAATATATATAAAATCGATTCAAGAAAACAAGCTCCTCTTATAGGCATGGAAACATCCAAGTTTCACAGGTTTAACTGGTTTAATACAAATATAAAAAAGGAATGTAGAGAGTTCAAACTGATATACCTTAATATATTAACGTTATAGCTATAATTCCCACAATTGTTTCGATTCAAACTAAAAAAATCAATATAATATTTATTAAAGGAAACGTATTTTGGAAAAATTTTGGGTAAAAATATCGTGAGAATAAATCAGGACAGAAAAAAATTATCTGTAATTATATATAATTTTTTGTCCTGATTTACCCTAAAGAAATTTTACTAAAAATATTTCCAGCACTTGAATATATGAATTTTTTTCTAAATTTCTTATTGGTGTTGAGTTTGAATTGAAACAATTGTGGGGCTTATTAATATTATGTTAATAAATTGACATAAGTCAGATTCAACTCTCTCTTTTCCTTTCATTATTTTATATATACATACATACATATATATAAATATATACTATATATATGGATATACGTGCACATGTGCGTATATCCATGCTTTTAATATTATTTTCATTTATTACTGTGGTGAGCTGACAGAAATGTTAAGCATACAGATGAAATGCTTAGTGGTATTTTGTCTGTCTTTACGGTATGAGTGCAGATGTGCTACAGGCGTCGAATTTGCCTTTCATCCTTTCGGGGTCGATACATTAAGTACCAATTGCGTCCTGGGATCGATCTAATCAACTCTCCCTTTTCCACTAAATTTCAGGCCCTGTGCCTATAGTAGAAAAGATTATTTTCATTAAATAAGGCGGCGAGGTGGCAGAATCGTTAGGACGCAGCTCGAAATGCTTAGCGGTATTTCGTCTGTCACTACGTTCTGAGTTCAAATTCCGCCGAGGTCAACTTTGCATTTCATCCTTTCGGGGACGATAAATTAAGTACTAGTTACGCACTGGGGTCGATGTAATCGACTTAATACCTATGTCTGTCCATGTTTGTCCCCTCCATGTTTAGCCCCTTGTGGGCAATAAAGAAATAGGTATTTCGTCTGCCGTTTATGTTCTGAATTCACATTTCGCCGAGGCCGACTGTGCCTTTTATCCTTTCGGGGTCGATAAACTAAGTACCACTTAAGCACTGAAGTAGTTGTAATCGACTTAATCCCTTTGTCTGTCCTTGTTTGTCCTCTCTATGTTTAGCCCCTTGTGGGGTCGAAATACTAAGCGGAATTTCGTCTGCCACTATATTCTGTGTTCAAATTCCGCCGAGGTCGACTTTGCCTTTCATTCTTTCGGAGTCGATTAAATAAGTACCAATTACACACTGGGGTCGATGTAATCGACTTAAACCCTTCCCCCAAATTTGGTGCCTTGTGCTCCCAGTTGAAAGAATCATTTTCATGTGTTGCCATGGTATTATAATTATTATTATTTAGAAACAAAATCCATTATTCAAGTCTATGGTTTCGTTTTCAGAATGTTCAAGCTGGAACCGCGCATGTTATAAATTTTAAAACTGTTTTTCATATAACAATGCTTTTGCATCATGTATCATGTAAAAAAAAAAAAGCCCTGAAATAATCATAAAAAATCTTAACGTATTCATCCTCTAATATATTTTTCATACTTGTTCCTGCCTGCAATTAAAGTTTTTATTTTCTAATTTTATTTCATGTGTTCTCTGACAAAATTTGGTATTTTTCTATGAAATTGAATATCATGAAGTCAAAAATAAAATTATAAAATTAAACAATTTCCAAATATCTTCACATTAAATCAACAATGCTAAAATTATGTTTTTCGTTTTGTTTTTAATGCAAATACTCTAATGGTTTAAACGGAATAATTCAATCAACAATTGCAAACATAACCATCACAACAAAACTGAAGAACATCAACAGTTTAGTGTTAATCATGTGCTTTTATTATCGTGACACCCTAAATATACAATATTTCTCAGTGGAGGTTTTCATATCAGTATATTATCATTTACAGACGTGTTTCCCATTAGAAATTTTATCGCATTTACATCAGTCTTCATGTTTTATAGTCAGTATTTCTTTTGTTTACCCTCTTTTTTTTTTTATTTCTCTGCGTTACCACAGTATTTATGTTTCCTCCTTTATTTCATATATGATTTGTTTAAAATTAAATTTATAATAAAATATTCGAATGGTTGCTTTAAATTGATTATTCATAAGCAAGCTATTTTTCTAATCGACATCATTAACCTACAAAAATAAATAAGTGAATAATACTATAATATATAAAGCGAAATAGACAAGAAATCCAGATAATTTAAAATATACAGGAAAGACGATAACAAAAACAACAATAATACTACAGATATTTATTTATTTTCAGATGAACGAATCAGTGTCATAAAGATAATAGTGGAGCCCTCCTGACTGAAGAAAAACATAAAACGAATAAAACTATTTTATTATATTCCTAGTTTCGAAGCCTTAAAATATCATATGGCTGTTGGGAGTTCTCATACTGCCTTCCCGCTCCTATTTTATGTGACCGTTTCACGACGTATTTTACTTGTGTTATCTCTTCAGGTTCAACACACCGAGATTGCAGAATATAATTTTTCTTAATGTTCAATTATTTTGTCGATAATTGATTTTTATTGTTTCATTAAAAGAAATAAAATCAAACGGCGTCTGATTTTAAGCCGTAAGATTCAGCCAAATTTAAATTTGTTAGTTCGCAATTAATCAATAGTGCAATACTGAGACCACCGGAAAGACATTCCCTAGACTAAGTGTTGCTGCTTGATTTTATTCCACCCTGTGCGAAATGAAATATGACAGAGTAAAATTCAGTTGTGACTATCCCTAATATCCTTAATTTAGTTTGGACAGGATAGCCTATATTCTATCCATTTCTATCCACTGAGGGAGGCCGTTTATTTGAACTTGAGATCATACTGGTTTGATGAGCCACCTCTGTCGCTCTGCCTCGATATGACTTAGCAGAGGAATGGTTTTAAACTCTTACAGAGTTGCACTTCCTTCAATTACATTGATTCCTTTGCTGAAATAGTACTTATGTTATCGAACCCGATAGGACGGAAAACAAAGCTTCGACGGAATTAGAACTCAGGACGTAAGGAAGAACCAAATATTCTTTTCTGCTTTAGGTACAAGACCAGAAATTTTGAGAGAGGGGGGCCAGTCGATTAGATTGACCTCAGTACGTAACTGTTACTTAATTTACCGACACCGAAAGGATGAAAGGCAAGTCGACCTCGGCAGAATTTGAACTCAGAACGTAAAGACTGACGAAATACTTATTTCTTTACTATCCACAAGGAGCTAAACACAGAGAGGACAAACAAGGACAGACAGACGGATTAAGTCGATTATATCGACTCCTGTGCGTAACTGGTACTTATTTAATCGACCCGGAAAGGATGAAAGTCAAAGTTGACCTCGGCGGAATTTCAACTCAGAACGTAACGACAGACGAAATTCGGCTACGCATTTCGCCCGGCGTACTAACGTTTCTGCCAGCTCGCAACTATAATATCCTTCACAAGGCATAATGTAGTAAATACTGCAGTATTTAATATGTTTTTCCACTTATTAAGGTGCAAACTGAGGGAAAGACTTATGCTGTTTCCAGCAGAAAGGAGCGATGATATAGATTTCTAAATTACGAAATTTAGGTTGATGAGTTGCTTCCCTGGTGTTGACAGCAGAAATGCAAAATATCTGTAATTCGGTTGCCTTCTGCAGTGAGCTTACGACATGCTTCATGAAAGCTTCCTTTGGAGGAATTCTTTGGCATTTTTTAAGTCTGCAATAAAAACTTTGATAATTGTTTTGGTTGTTTAGTAGTGTTATGTTACATTCCTAACTCCAGCAATTTTAATATCTAAAGAGATACAAGTTGGTCATTGTTCCTTCCATTCATCATGTATAAAATCATATCAATTCAAACAAAAGATACAAAATTTATTAATCCACTACAAAAGTCAACCCCAGTATGAATCAGTGATATACATGTAATTTATTATCATACTCAATTTGTAAATAACCTTATGGGTAAAATAATTGATATCACAGTGTTTTTGCCCTAAAAAGATAATATTTGTCCTCACTTGAATCGGTGAGATATCCATGTTAGTTTCAATTTAATTTTGCTGGAACACATCAAACTGCTAAAAACCTGAAGGCTAATTGGGCGATATCCTTTTTAAATGTTTGAAACTCACCACAAAATTTCAAACTCCTTAAATACCCACTCACACATATATTAAAATAATAATAAATGCGCCCTTCTAAAGCCTAGCCAGACTCATGGGCCCGGTTTCCCGGTTTCGATGGCGTAAGTGTTCCACAGCTGGACGGGACACTAGTCCTTCGCAGCGTTACTCATTTTTGCCAGCTGAGTGGAGCAACGTGAAATGAAGTGTTTTGCTCAAGAGCACAACGCGTCGCTCGGTCCAGGGATCTAAACGACAATCTTACGATCATGATGCTGACACTCTAACCAATAAGCCACGCGCCTCCACAACACATATATTCCACAGGAAATACAAATATTAGCTCCCCAGACGAGGGAATCACATTTGACCAGGCAGAAGGTAATCCTCATTTCTATAATGTTATATGTGTTTCAGGCTTCACTGAATTTCTGTTTCTGTGTTTGAAACCAGAAACAAAATTTGAAACGGTGCACCATTTTCCAAATGTTTTACCGGAGACCGCTAGATGCAGAAAACTTTGTAGAGTCTGATAAATCTAAGATTGATAATCTAAAATGATCAAAAGAGCTTCAAAATTTTTACTCGTGATTCAAACTTTAAATAAAGTATTTTAATTCTAAACTCTAATCCGAAAATAATATAAATAGTTTTTTAAGGAGATTAGTTGAAATTGTAGCATCTTTTATTTGGCTTTCCTGTTTCAGTTATCCATGTCAGAAGTACTATTACCAGCAGATACATACACTTGCTGTGACAAAAGTGGTATCATGGATAGAAGAAGGAAACTCACTATGAATACTATCGTATAATACTATCTTATAATGGTGTACATGCTCAGGAGAGTGTTGCTCGGTTCTGGAGGAGAAGGGGTTCACACACAGAAGCTTCAAATATAAAGAGAAGGTGGCGAGCTGTCAGAAACGTTAGCACGCCGGGCGAATTGCTTAGTGGTATTTCAACTGCCGATACGTTCTGAGTTCAAATTCCGCCGATGTCGACTTTGCCTTTCACCCTTTCGGGGTCGATAAATTAAGTACCAGTTACGCACTGGTATCTATATAATCGACTCAATCCGTTTGTCTGTCCTTGTTTGTCCCTTCTGTATTTATCCCCTTGTGGGTAGTAAAGAAATAGAAATAGGTATTTTTCTGCCGCTACATTCTGAGTTCAAATTCCACCGAGGTCGACTTTGCCATTCATCCTATCAGGGTCTATAAATTAAGTGCCAGTCACGCACTGGGGTCGGTTTAATCGAATTAATCCGTTTGTCTGCCCTTGTTTGTCCCCTCTATGTTTAGCCTCTTGTGGGAAAGAAAGAAATAAGAAACTTGTAATATAAATCCGTTCATTGATTCGGGGTTTCAACTCATTGAAGTTTCTCAGTTGAATAAAATGCAATTCTGTGATTTCTGACTCTGGGAGAACCTCGAACGACTCACAAGTGGTGATAAACTATGCATAAAGATTATTAAGGAGAATAGGCGATACGAATTAAAATCAGATGTATATGGACGAACGCCTTCATACACGCGAGCAATCGAAATGTAAATTATTACCTCATGGGTATCGTTTTCATTTGCAGATCTCTGCCTTCTCATCAGTGATTTTGTTTTACTTGTTGGAGTCATTAGATTTTAGAAATGCTGGCACACCATATTCATTTGGTTTAGTCGAAATGACAGACCCTAGTATTTACTGTTTTCAAGCCTGATATCATTTGCTGTTCCTTTGTGGGTTTCGGCGTGCCACTTAAGTTAAGGAGACATGAAAATAACCGAACACTATTTGTCAAACGGTTGCGAGGTACGAACATAATCACACACTTATAAATGACAAGCCTGTTATATATATATATTTATTTTATTTATTTATTTTATTTATTTATTTTATTTATTTTATTTAGTTTCAGCTCACAAGCTGTGGCCATGCTGGGGCACCGCCATTTGGTTTTGCTACATGATATTACTTCACGAATGCTTTTTAGCAAATGCCATCTGGTGCATGAGAGAGTTTGATGCAATTGCCCTCAGCTGCACCTCTTGCCGTGAAGTTGGTTCATCTGGGACACCTGACAAGAAGAGATCCAGTTTCATTTTAAAGACATCTGCATTCTCTCCATGCAGGTCTCTTAGGTTCTTCGGGAGGATATTGAAGAGCTGTGGGCGTCAGAAGCCCAGGCTATCACAGTATCTTGTCCTACATCTTGATGGCAAATTTGGAGTCCTTGGCACTATGCAGTGGCGCCCAGTTCTGGCATTTGTGTAACTCTCGATGCCAAAGTTTGGGACAAGTCCTTCTAGGACTTCCAGATGTATATTATGGCATATCTTTCTCGCCTACGCTTTAAGGAATAGAGTCACAATCTCTTGAGTCTTTTCCAATAGCTTAAATGCTGCACAGAGGCTATCTTCTTCGTGTAGCTTCGTTGGATCGCCTCAAGTTCTGTGATTAACTTGACACTGGATGGTGACCATAGCTGAGAGCAATAGTCAAAGTTGCTTAGGACAAGTGTCCTCCAGAGGGCCATCATGGTTTTCTGGTCTCTTGTTCTAAATGTTCTAAGAATCCATCCGGTCAGCCGCCTACATTTCATTGCCAATTTAGCAACATGCACATGAAAGGTTGCATCATCACAGATGTAAATACCCAGGTCTCGCACTGATTGTGCCTCTGGGATTGCAATCCCTCCAGGTCCAGTGTATTTATTGGGTATTGCATTTAGTTTTGCATGCTGATAGTATAAAGCTTGAAACTGTTCAGCATTGAACTGCATGCTATTATTTTCAGCCCACTTGTATATTTTGTCCTGCTCACATTGCACACACACACACACACACACACACACACACACATATATATATATATATAATATATATATACACATAAATATATATATATATTCGTTCTCTCTCTGTTTATATTGTCTAATTATTTTCTGTTGAAGAGCGTAGGCTCAAAATTAAAACATTTTTTTCATTTTCCCCGTGCGTCAAATTAATACGTATGCTTCTTGTTCATACACCTGTCTTGATCTTTTGTCATTCTATAAATTTCAACTATATATATGTGTTTGTGTACGTGTGTGTGTGTGCGTGTGTGTGTATCTATGTGTGTATGTATGCATATATGTATGCATGTATGCATATATGTATGTATGTATGTATGTATGTATGTATGTATGTATGTATGTATGTATGCATGTACAGGGTGCGGTGAATAAACTGTCGCCTTAATTACACAAAAATGAAAATATACTTGACAGATATATTTCCGAAAATTACATAAAAATATCTCGAAATAGTAAAGAGTAAATTTATTCTCTTCAATTGCCATAGGTTTCAACCATGGCCTCCATACGACTTCTAATTCTCTTCCATTTCTTCTGGACGGTCTCCTTGTTAAAGTTGGTGAATGCTGCTATAATGCTTGCCTTCAGTTCATCTTTAATGTTACAAGATTTTTGTTAGTCTCTCGTTCAACTGCGCTCTACATATAATAATGGTTAGGCGGCTGGATGATAGGGGTGATGTGGTCGCAGAAGTTGCCTGATAGCCATGACTGGATTCTTCTGCTTGTGTGCACAGTACAGAATCTTGTTGCCAGACATAGTGTCTTCCAGCAGCCACCTACTTCAGTACTACATACGTACCAGGCACTTGATGTGAGCCTGCATGTTAAGTCTGAGGCCGTGTGGGAAAATGAATAATGGTATAACGTTGCCATTACTCGTGATCACTCCAAACACTATAAGGTTGAGTGGATGTTTGGTTTCTGTCACTATCCGTACATGTACGTAGATTGCACTCTCCTCAGATTGATACCCAAACACTTTGAAATATTCATATGGAATCTTCCCGCGCAAATGCCAAGCAGTACAGCATGTCGTTCCCAAATTTCAGGCAGAGTGAATTGCGTCATGGTGCAGTTTTCCTCACAGTCGGAGATAAACTGATCCTGCTATTACGTGAGTTCGACAAAATTTAAAAAGTTAAAATTTGCATGCACGAAATTCAAATTATAGAATGGCGACAGAACCATGTAGTTGGGAAGCCGACTTCTTTATAATCAGCCATGTTTTGCCGAGAGAGATGAAAGAGGATAATAATAAGAGATTCAAATTGTGGAAGGAGAGTGAGCGATGATTAATCAGCATCCAAATGAGTACTGTCAGATTTGCAAAACTGAATGAGTCTACAGATTTTGATTCCAATAAAATTACTATTCTTTGAAATATTTCTCTCAGACTTTTCTCTACACTCTCACAAAAAGTGGGATACATTTGTAAAATAGTCTTCAGAAAAGGATATCCAGATATAAGAAAGTGAAAGTACGCATTTCACTATATGAATGCATGACTATACAACAGATGAACTCTAAATCCATAAACCTATGTGTAACAACGGAATTCTGAGAATTGAGATCTCACTGAAGTAGTAGGATATAAAGTGATTCATCGACCCGCGGAACATGAATTAACTCATACACACTCGGTTTCACGCGTTAAGGCGTTTAATCAACCGAAATTCTGACTCGTGTAATTAAAGTGTGAGTGACTGAGAATTCCATAGACGTGTGTATCCTTAACAGAATTCCCAATCACTGTCAAAATGTTCTGTGAATTAAATATAGAATCCAACTGAGGAGTTTCTATTGAGATTTCATCCACCGATTTTGAGTCAAATATCGTCAGTTGTAACAATACATTGGAAAAGAAAGAGACAACGCCAAATAGCAAGAGCGAAACCAAGCGCCTTCTTAATCATGAGGCGCCTGCGAAGCGAAGCTGTTATCCACCTGGATATGCTTGTGTCCACATACAAGACTAACATATAAGGCGCAATGCTCCACTGTAACTAAAGTAAATGGTCAATACGGTAGAGACTGATGACTGCTTTGCCTGGTTTCAACAACCGATATTAGATCACAGCCTTCGTTAAATACAATGATAATTCTCTGATAGGTAGAAGGCCCGATATTTCTGAAGTGGGGTTCGCCGATTGTACGACCAAGAACTTAACTGATACTTTCAGTTATCAAAGGCCTAAATAATGAAATATCTAGTTAACTGTCACGAGATTTGGACATAAGGTGAAGTGAATTACATAAACACCAGACAATGACTGATATTATAATATATTGAGTTCGGAATGAAGTATAGTAAACGTGACGTCGGACGATTCGAACTCAAAACATTAAGAGATGAACCAGAATGCTGCAAAATACGTTATATGTCGCTCTATCGATTTAGCCAAAATAATACAAAGCCATTGTTTGTATGGCATCGTTTTTATTTAATTTGTCTAGTTATTCGTTTAGATGTATCGAATTCCTCTGTTATGTAAGAGATTGAAACAGTCTACACTGAAATATAGATACATGCATCATATATATATATATATATATATATATATATATATATCATATATATATATATATATATATGTATATATATATATATATATGTATAATATATATATACATATATCATATATATATATATGTATAATATATATATACATATATCATATATATATATATGTATAATATATATATACACATATAAATATATATAATATATATATGATATATATATACACATAAATATATATATATATATATATATATATATATATATATATATATATATATAGACTCGCATATTCTATTAAATACGTTCGGCTTCTGTTGTTTTTGATGTGTTTCTGTGTGTGTAGTGTGTAAATGGCTGCTCTTTTGTATAGACGTGTGTCTATTTATCTATATATTTATTGTTTGATCAAACGCTAGTGCAGATAGATGCACAATAAAGTGAAGTTAATTGTCAGGAAAAATTCTTAGTATGTTAGCTGTAACTAAAGTATAGAAATGCATGGGAGATGTTGGTTTATATATCGTTTGAAATACAACATTAATATAACATATTAACAAGAGAATTTAGTTAAATAAATGTATGACATACATATACGCACATAACTCGGTTAATGGTAGAATGAATTGAATGTATCAATCGGAATACATATTAATATAGTTTTCGGGAAGCTAGATTTGTTCTTAATGTAAATAGTGGAAGGAAAAACCTCATTGCACATAAGAAAGGGCAATTTTGTTCAATGATAGAATTAGTTATATGTATTTATCGAAACATGTATTGACTTAACACATTTGAAGTGCCATTTATAGCAAATGTGAGCAGTGATAAAATCGACAGAGCATCAAGAAAAGGCTGGACTCTTATTATCCCCGGTTTGTATTGTGATAACATACAGGAGAATATATGAACCTGAATAGGTCGCTAGGGTAAAGAAATTAAATTTCGATTTTGTTGCTGGTAGTGTAATTTAAACAGGTGGTCAAAGGAAAGCCTTAGCAAGCTGCTGAAAATTGTTAAATATTATAGCTGTGGCTCTATAAATCCGAAATCTTGTTACCGTAGAGTTTAATGAACATTGAAGTGTTAAATGAGATATTGATGGAGATTTAAACGGAGATGAAAACATACAAAACACGAGCAGCATCCGTAGTTATCCTATTAGCAATAAATTCGAAAGTGTGTCAAATTATTGTTGTTTGGAAATATCCGTGGACTAGTGATGACATTTTGGTGAAAATAATTTAATGTGCAGCGTCCGTTTCTTAACATTTCAAGTAAATATCTGTAAATCGATGACATTTAAATAGTACCCTCTTATATTACATTCTTATGTTTCATTTTGTTATTTTTCTCTGTATACATCGCCTTGCCTATGTTCACCTGCTGTAATTGTTAACATCACGAATGTAGGAAAATAGTCCAGGTGAATATTATTATGTAAAGTAAATACTAAACATTCAATATATTATTACACAGAAACTTTATCTAAATTTGCTTCAAAACTTATACAAAATTTCAACAGAGATAACACTAGTAAGATGAGTTGATTGAATATTTTGAGTATTATAGCTGCTGAAATATATCCATATTTTTATGCGTATACCTTGTTTTATTTTGCATTTTGTAATATTTTGTCTTCCTTTAAATAAAGACACTCTTATAATTCTTTTCATTCTGTATATGTTACTACTGGCTATATATTCTCATTGATGTGTTTGCTTTTTTATACTTATTTCACACACACACGCACACGTATTATAAAGTTTGACTTACCTGTTGCTATGGTAAATTAGATGTTTTATTCAGTTTCCTGTTACATGAGAGATATTCTGTGATATTTTAGCTCTTCCAGTTTTCGATTTGATCGAAGATTAGTGCAATACAGTAATATTCCGAACAGGAAGCCAATCCCAGGAATTTTATTTTGTATGACATGTATGAGAAGCTGGCAATTCAAATCAGGCCCATTTTTAGTTTCACTTTCATTCTCTACCCGTCTCATTAATCATTTAATCACATTTTGGATTGATCAATCGGATGCTAAACTGACTGTGGTTTTTGTACGCCTTTCAAATCTTGAGGAATTGGTGTAGTTAAATGAAAACTCGTTCCAAATTTACCGCTGCAAGAGGAAAAAACATGGATTTGAGAAAGTCTGGTCGAGGCTGCGGCTCGTGCAAATATACAGGTCCTGGTGCTCGAATTATGGATGACTTGAAAAGTGGCAATTTAGTCATACATTCTGCCAGCACGAAACCAATCCACTTCCGAAATTTAGAGACTACGCACAAACTCACACTGAAATATACGCGCGCAAACGCAGTTGTATGTGTAAGACTCCTGATAAGAGTTATGTTGCTGTTGTTGACATACTTGGAAAGGAAGCAATATGTTCAACTTCCAGCTGATTCGAGAAAATAGATAGGCCCAGAGAAACACAACGCACATACTTATTTACTTAGTTATATATCTGCTTTAGAGGGCAATAAGTGAACTATAGCATCGTTCGCCAGTTATTATTTCTCTATGTTTGTAGTACTCATTGTGACTAATGAGTGTATCCAAACCTGTGTTTGTGAACATTTCATTAGTATTTTAGAAAGCAAGCTGTACATTAATATGGAACCCAGAACTACGGCCTGCTGAACTGTATTGAAGTACGAGACACTGTCTCAGCAGACTTAAAGTCTTTAGAATTACAAACATGAACACAGTGAGATAGAGACAAGGAGATGTAGAGAGAGTGAAAGTGAGTGAGAAAAGGAGAAGAGATCATGGTTATAACTTAGAAACAGTATGGCGATATTTGCAGCAACGTATTTTTCTTGAAAGTTATCGCGTATATGCAAAAGTGTATATAGATGTGTATAAGAGTTATGTGTGCCTGTGTGCTTGTATAAGAAGAAGTGGCTTTCCATGCGTGTGTTTTCCTGTATCTGTGTTTGAATGTTTGCATTAAACGTTATATTATTTCTAGCAGCAACTATAATACAGACTACAAACATTATCGACCAAAGTGCATCAGCAAAATTGGGAATAACATAAGAGGCCACTCGCAAATACAAAGTTGAAATGGTGCCTAATTACTTCTATCATGACTGCTGCGTTTTTGCAATGTTTTCTCTGTTATATCTTGTTGTTATAATATCCACATATCATATCCAAGACACTATCGTACCCTTTTATTAATACTTAATGTTTAATGACAATTTCTTTACAGCAATTTCTCCGTTTTATCGTATATGATTTTGGAACGTTGTTGAGTTGAAAGCACAGGGGAATTTCTTTCTTCTGAATTTCAAATGAACGTCTTCCTTAGAAGGTTTGGAATACATTTTTGTGTACGACAGAATGTATTTATCTTACAGAAATATTATCCTAAATTGATCACAATTTAAGCAATACTATTTATGATTCTGAACAATTATATTATATTCTGGGTACTCTTGAATATTCTATATTCTGTGAAGAATATATTTCATTTTATTTCTTTGTTTTGTGTCAGTGCTGTCCAAGTTTATGTTCTTATTGTAGTTTAAAGAAATAAAGATTGTAATCTCTTGATAGATGTGATCAGATCGATCAAATTCAAAGAGAATCGAAGTTATGTGCGTTAGCTAGTCGTTGCCGTAGTGTAAACGCTGTCGTATTTTTTTTGTACTTGGGTACATAAAAATTTATGGCTTTTGTTAGCGTTGTTGTCTGTGTTGTTGGTGCTTTCATTGTAGTTCTGGTTGCTGCTTTTCAATCCTTATTCACGCAAATTTGTATTTTCTCCGTAGTAGCCTGTAAACTTAATTTAGCAAACGAACAAAACGACAAACAATTTTAGAACTGAGATAGAATATAGACAGACTATAGAGAATAATATAGATACTAACACTAAGATGGGAGAAAGACAAATGTAAAAAGGAAAATGTGAAAGGGTAACGTGAAATGGTAGGGGTAAAGAGAGTTGGAAAATAGCATTCCAAGTAGCGTAAGTGTTATGTGTAGTGTGGGCCACGAATTATGTAGAAAGACATAAACCGAGAGGCTAGGGGATTCTGTAGGAGTACATATTAATTGCTGACAAGGACATAAAATTCCGTTTTGAAACCACAGAATGGTACCAAGCACATAAAATGCTTACAATTCAAGATTATGTTTCACTTTGTGTTTAGCAGTGCTGTGTATTCACTTTTAAGTTTTATTTCTTTACAATTTCAATCGCATTATTGACGAATTCGTCTATGAAAATACTGCGACCGCATTTTTTACATAGACGTATTCGTTTACGAAACGTCTTAACTTGCAGTGTTGACTCAGAATTCTATAGCAAACCTATAGAAATAAAACATAAAAGTTTGTAGGAGTTTTCAAAGTGTGAAATCGTTTGAAAAGCAAGTAAGTATTAAATGTCGAATACGATAAAACGCGGAATGGGAAGGCAAAGCGAAGGAGGAAGACAAAACTATATATATATACGTGGTGGGTGCTCTATAGTTCCTGGCTTTAATGGTATCTGGAAAGAGCTAGCTGGGGTCCCAACCTACCGAGTTCTTTGTCCGAGCTTAGAAAAACTGAAAGTCTGTTGCAAAAAGTGTGTGAATCCGATAGGGGAGTATATTCAATAAAATCATAATAAACTGGTCTTCCTGTATTTTCTTTTCCTCAAAGCCAGGAACGCTTCAGCCCCCCTCTCCTTTACAAATAATAAAATAGACATGCACCGCGATTAGGTGTGGGAACAAAAAGATATACTGACGAAGAAATAATTCAAATTTTTTCAGGAGTGGTATGAATTGAAAAGATCTAAAAGCCCATTCTAAACATAGAGGAGACACACATGCAAGGGTACATTAATAAATATAGAAAAAAAAACAGTTGTAAGCTAATACCAAATGTGATTCTACTATATTTAATGAATACTGAAATTGTAGCTTCCATATAAGCAAGAGTACACAATTAGAATTTAGTAAGGAGCACAAGTAGAATGCCCGAACTGTTTTAACACCCCGCTTCACACACTGATATCTATATGCTCATGAAATGAACATTGCATACAGCATGGTCGAATGTTTAAAAATGTTGATTCACAATTACAAAGCACTGAATTTCATCCCAATGTCTGGTATCAGGGCCTTTGTTGTTTACTGCTGGAACGAATACAGATTCAGTTACTAACAAGCACTCGTAGATTTACTATCGTACACCTTATATTGCTGTAAAATATAGTGATATGGTGCATATTTAGGCTACTATATTTAGTGACTACCGAAAGTTCAGTTTTTCTTACGTTAGCTTATCGAACGAAATAGCGGCATTCCTTCTGGCGTGTTTTGTTCAAAGTGCTCCGAAGGAGATTTTGCCGTCAACCTTTTCAACTTTGATAAAATGTGTATCGCTTGAGCACTGGCTTGATATAATCGATTTGGATCCGGCCGCAAAATTTCAGAGCTTGTACATATAGTAGAAAAGATCACCACCAGCAGCTCTCTCATTATCTGTGACCTTTTCTGGCGTGTACCTATGCCATATTTTTACTCGTGTTATTCCATAGTATTGGCTTAGTTTACAGTGTATATAAGTTCCAATTCCGTTGTGTCAGTGAATATATTCCTTTCAAGCCAGGACTGGGCAGCCAGAGGCAATATGATTTATTGTTTCTTCTCCAACACCACGTATTCTACAGTTACATGTATTTCTTTATGCCTTATATGCTTTTTGCGATTTATGGTGGGAAGTATTTGATCTTGTGCTGAAATTAAAAATCCTTCAATCTCTGCTTTCAGTCCTGAGCTTCTCAACCAATGTTGAGATTTTGCTATGTTTATTTATTATTTGTTTATCTTATCCAAATACTTGTCATGTAGGGGCCGTTCTTTCCATCGTTTTCTCTTGGTACGTTGCTATTGCAGTTTTAGTTTGGATTTCAGTTGTTTTACAGCTTTTGCTTCATAGTTATTGGGTTCTATAACTTCTTTTGTTTTGTATTTGCCAGCTTCCTTAGAGGTGCAAAATAGTTTTTTTTTCTTTTGTTCATATTTTGTGGCCATGTGCATTAGTTTTCCTTGCTTCTCAAGTAGGTATTTCTGCTATCCTATGGTAGCTATTTTGTAATAGTTTTCTAGTTGTAATAGCGTTCTACGCCTATACCACCTGCGATACGTTGTACATATAAACTTCTGTCAGATTTTGGATATTGCGTCCTAAATCATCTACTTATTATTCTTGCTTTCCAGTCTATTTAAATTAGTTCATTTAAAGTCCAGTTAAAAATATTGTAGCTGTAGCTTATAACTAGGACGGCTAGGGTGTTGATAGCTATTATCGTATTTTTCGCATTGAGCTCTGTTTTCAGTAATAATTTAGCTCGTCTATAATATTCGTTTCTCATCTTCTGTTTCATTTGCCTGTTGTATCGTATCTCGTTCATTGATTCCTAAGTATTTGCAAATCTGGCTTTTGTCTAATAATTTGACATCATTTGCTTTATCTATTGGGATGCTATTACTCTTAACTAGTTTTCGTCTTTTAAAAGTTGATTTGGCACATTTTTCTTAGCCAAATTTCATGTTTATTTGTTTGGTAAATCAATTTACTATCTGTAGTAAAGTTCTTAGCTGTTTATCCTTTGCATCATACAGGTTTAAATAATCCATATACAAGAAATGGTTGATTGTTTTGCTGTAACAGTTTTATCCACATCCAGTTCTGTTTAGTATATTAAATAAAAGTGTCAGATCCAAACAGAAAAGGAGTGTTTCCTGGAATATTCCTCTTCTAATGGGGATGGCTTTGGTTTACATGAGTCTCTCAATTGTCTGGAGCTGTAGCATTCTTTGCCACCCATTCCTGGAATGTTTTTATATATTTTTATGATTATGGTTGCTATCTTGTTCATGGCTAGTGTTTCTAGGGCCCATGTCGTGGGGAATACTATCAAATGCCTGTTCACAATCGTTCCTAGCTCTACTTAGATCCTTCTTTTTTGTTATGACTGTCTTATAATAATAATAATAGTATTAATAATAATAATAATAATAACAATAATAATAATAATAATAATAGTAATAATAATAATAAATGCCCTGATGCAGTACCAGGCAGTGGCTCTCATGGCTTCTGATCTTAACTTGGAAGTGTTATCATGTACATTGTTTTGTCTTGGTATAAAAGATGGGCTACAGCAAATATTCTGCTCAATACCACAGATTTGCTTGTCAGTTGTTTGACCTTAACCAGTTGAGCATGTCCCTTAATGGCTGACGATATGTGCATCTCTGATCAGGAGCAGAAGTAGTGGGGGAGCATCATAGCCATCTGTTGAGAGGGATTCTTTGTGGTTTGAATAGTTCACCTCTGGAAACATGGGTGGTTCTTTCAACATCCTTAAACAATCCTTATTCAGGGACCGTTTGAGCGGGATGGGCTACTCAACCTGAAGAAAATTCTAACTGGGCCCCACCTGCAAGGTCATGTGCTGTTTATCTTTATATGAGATCACCATGTCGCGCACATATGGTTGTGATGTATGTGCCTGGTGTACCCTTATCAGACGGGTAGTCATGATGGGTATATTGGGCTTCGTATATTTTACCCCAGTGTCACTTTGATGGCATGAACTGCTCTCTCACTCAATGATAATAATAATAATAATAATAATAATAATGATAATTATTATTAATATTATTAATTATTATCATTATCATTATTATTATTATTATCCTCATCATCATCGTCGTCATCATCATCATCATCATCATCATCATCATTACCACCATCAACATCATCATCATCCTTGTAGCTAGAGGAGAAACAACTATACTTATTACAAAGCGATTGCATGCTACTTGAGTCAGTAAAGATGTCTTCAGTGTTTGTAGAATCAGGTCTCTTCAAATCTCAATAATATTTCTTAGGATTCTTATACAATAGCATATATCATCACCTCTCTGCAAGTGAAGAGTACGTGTATCTGTTCCTTTATAGTTTAGACTTTCCGATAATAGTCTTTTCATCTCTTTGGTAGCCTAACATTATTTCTCAGTTTTCTAAATTTCATTGTTATCAACTCTTTCCTGATATGGTATGGCAGTGTATATGAGCGTAAACTGCTTTTATGTCATCAACTATTTTACGTGGTCTCCTTATTATAATAATATGATAAATCTTTACAAAAAAACTCCCCGTATAACCTTGTAAATATTATTCATTATCACAACTTCAACCTCATTAAACGCATAGAACTCTTCTGTCACGTTGAATCCATCGACATGGCTAACATCTAAATCTACCCTTTTACCAGCACAGTAATGTTTTCACTTAAGCATTTATGTTCTAGGTTAGGAGACGGTTAATGCTTTTGTCTTCTTTCCCACAGATTATGCGTTTGCTAACTGACTGAGATTTATCAATCTTTGCTTTTATGAAATTCCTTCTAATGGATGGAGCAGTAATAGTTAGCGATTCGGTTTCTCGTTTTATATTTTCATCTGTCAGTTACAATCAGCTTTCTTTACTTGCGGAATAAATCCTTGCTCTGTTGTATGAAATGTCCACGTAATTCATTCTATATTTTCTGCTGTTCTTCCTTCGAATTTTGAATTCACTTAATGCTAAAGTGACATTTTGAATATTTCTAGCTGCAGGTAGTATTTTTATTCATAGCGCATAACATAGAATCTAAAACCAAACATCGTAGCACTGGTAGCACTTTCTATGGACATTCAGTATGAACCTCTCAAACCATGCTTCTTTGGTAGGTAAAGCCTGTTGACATTATTTCAAGAGCTGTGTACGTTGTACATTTTGTGCAAATCTTAGTACATCTAAATCTGTTCATTTTAGAAAATAGCAGAATATATTAATACAGGTCTGACCCATATATTCATTGTATTAATATTTTCGCCCTGAGGGCACATGGCCAAGTCATTAGAGTATTGTATTCCTGATCAGGAGATTGTGATTTCATTTCCTTGACCAGGTGCTGAGTTGTGTTCTTGCGAAAAACATTTCATCCGTCGTTGTTCTGTGATCTTTTCGACACCTTGTGTGTTGTGCGTTGCACACCTGTTCAGGCAACGACGATTTCTTGTGGAGAGAGCGACCGAATGTACAGTGTATATATTTGATCAGTATAAACAAGTCATTTGTACAGGTTGTGCAGCAGGATTTTTCAGAATCGTCAGTATGCCTACCACACCTTTTACTTTTGTCTAGAACACTTCCCTGATTGAGTTGTTGAAGTTGATGCTGAAATCTCTGTTTTTCCATTGCTTTTTCTTGATTCACGCTGCAAGTATGTCTTCGGCAACAGATGTCGTTGAGATCATTTTTGACATAGATTTTCGCAAACATCTCGCCCAGTATTTTTTTTCTATTTCGATTCCTCTCAAAGCTTGTCGTCTTATTCTTTCACTAGTTTGCCTCGTTTAGCCATTCCATTAAGTTCATCTCTCCTCTGCTGCTGTAAGCATTTTCCTCCTCCCCGTCCACTTCGTCCTCCGACACTTCTCCCTCTACCTCTCTTTCGCATTGTTGTTATTGTTTCTATCGTCTTCTACGCAACCACGATCTTAGTCCTTGTATCAAGTTCTACCAGGCTCACTTCTCTAGTAGTATTGCATTATAATTCCATTGTCAGTATGAAGCCGTCTTATCGCAATAATTTATCGACCCGGAAATGGATGATAAGTGGAGTCCATCATCATCATCATCATCATCATCACAATCATCACCATCATCACAATCATCACCATCATCGCCATCACCACCACCACCACCATCATCATCATCATCATATCATCATCATCATCATCGGAAAAGTGGTGAACTGCAGAACTCGTTAGCTCGGTGGACAAAATGGATGAAAAGTAAAGTCGACCTCGGTGAAATTTGAAATCAGAACGTAAAGACGGACGAAATGTCGCTAAGCATTTTACCCGGCGTGCTAACGATTCTGTCAGCTCGCCGCTTTTCATTTATTAATAGTCA
>NC_043008.1:40152441-40212441 GCF_006345805.1 Octopus sinensis
AAATATGCTAATTTGTAGCATAAAGATGCTTTGGCACAGCAGTAACACTTTATCATTTTTACAAGTCAAATTAGCCATGCCATGCACACATTCGAATTATAAAAAAAGGCGTTAACTTAATGAATATAAAAGAAATAATGTTTATATTATTTATTTTCCCTTTTTTCCGCCATGGTTTTATGTTGTTTTCATCTTGATTCAAAACATCGTTTATTTTTCAAAATTCATTGGTATCATTTAAATGTTTTAGCATCAACTATTTATCACGGTTTCATTGTTGGCTGTGAGAAGGCATTTTCGATTTTCCTTTTGATTTTATTTAGTTTTCCTTTGCTTTGTTTGTTTTGTTTCAACAAATTAAATACCTTTATAGATTTGACGCTCTCCAGTGGTGGCACGTCTTACAGTGATCAAGGAATTTACACACTTTCTTGATTTGTTGGAGTCGATAATTTAATTTAAGTTGACTGCTCTCATTTTTGTTTGTTTCCTTTTCATTATCTACCTTTTAAGAAATAGCAATAATTCTTTGGGCAGATTTATATTGGAAAACTAAGGGAGTTGGTTTCAAACTATGTTGAACATATCTGGATAATTATGTTTACTTGACATGCATCACTTCATCTTTGGCATTTGCCATAACATATAATAATTGAGTAGTTGAGAAGCTCGCTTTGAAAGCATGTCGTTTCCGATTTGTTCTATGGTGAGGCACTATGTGCATCTCTCTCTACTATGGAAGCACTCCGTCGGTTACGACGATGAGGGTTCCGGTTGATCCGACCAACGGAACAGCCTGCTCGTGAAATTAACGTGTAAGTGGCTGAGCACTCCACAGACACGTGTACCCTTAACGTAGTTCTCGGGGATATTCAGCGTGACACAGAGAGAGTGACAAGGCCGGCCCTTTGAAATACAGGTACAACAGAAACAGGAAGAAAGAGTGAGAGAAAGTTGTGGTGAAAGAGTACAGCAGGGATCACCACCATCCCCTACCGGAGCCTCGTGTAGCTTTAGGTGCTTTCGCTCAATAAACACTCACAACGCCCGGTCTGGGAATCGAAACCGCGATCCTACGACCGCGAGGCCGCTGCCCTAACCACTGGGCCATTGCGCCTCCACTTCTCTCTACTATAGCCCCTGACCGACTATTGCCTTGTAATTAAACTTCGTGAATGGAAACTCTGCAAACTCGGCGTGTATATGAATATATATGTGTTTGTGTGGATGTGTGTTCGTGAGCATGTGTGAGTACGTGTGTCGCTATTTTTGTATTTGTCCTAATAACCACTTGATCACCTAACATACGTGTGCCGTTCATAAGAGTGAATGGGATAGAAATCTAAATTAAGGATTTATGACAGTCCATATTCCGAGAGACAAACTCAGCTTTGTTACATTTCTAGTGGATTGGCAAATGAGTTGCACATGGGAAAAAAATTGTCCCTCTGCCTCTGCCTCATTTATCCTACTTATCTGAGATTTGTAGAGAATCCATGTGTTTATATTTCATTTTCGTTGGCGAACTATAAAATACAGCTTGGGAAAAAGCGAAAAGTGTGATTTTTACGGTGACTTAATGTGTGATATTAAGCTAGAAAACATAAATGATTGAAAACTGATATCATATCACTTGGTGAACACCAGATTTTCCCTCGACTTTGAGAATTTAGACGTAATTGGGTTTAATTTGGTGTATAAGTGTAACAAAAGAGACTAACATTGCACCTTACGCTGCGACAGCATCGTTTAGAAACACCATGTATGCTCGATCAGAAATATTTACCAGTCCACCCGAAGAAAGGATATAACTCAAACGATGATAATTTTATATCGAAACTAGTTAAAATTTTGTATAGAAACTAGATAAAATTTTATATCGAAATAAACTAAAATTCACTTCATACGTGAAATATACAGCTTTTATATATAAGATTCGTTTAGTAATATAATATTCATCAATTATATGCCATACATATTAAGACACTGTTAGTATATGTGAATAACACTATTAATGTTCGTGAAAATACCTTGGCTAATGTATTGAAGAGGATATGTGTGATTAACTATGTTGATTATATAAAATTTAAATGGCAAGATTTTCGGTGGTAGGTTGACTCCTACAAACCTGTAAAACTGTAGGAATGCCAAATGAACCAATAAATAAAACATCGAATTGCATAGCATCCCTACCTACGAAGGGCATTGTCATCAAGTATTCTATCTAGAGAAAATTAGCTCCAAGATAACTAGTTCTTGTACGTTTTGCTGCGTATATCAATACAATGTTTCGATATATCAACAATGCAATACAGAGGGTTGCTGTGGTTTTTCACTTATAGAATCTTTCTACAATGTACCACTCATTAGACGTTAATACTAGATGAAAATTGGAATTAAGGAAAGTAGACGTATAAATGTGCTACTTCTTTGACAAACTGCGCATCGAATCCATCGAATATTGCAAACAACTGAATTATGATTTCGAAAATATTGATTTCAAGTGCAATTAGAAAGATCGATATATTGGAAAGAAAATCCATCAGCCTTGGCATTTGTGGTATTCTTATATGCACCCACTCCCTAATGAGAGTCGGGGTACGAGATTTTCGATTATCACGATTGAGGCCCATAAATATGCCTATTTCTAGGTTACGGTTATCTAGAGCATAATATCTGGACACAATATGGGGGATGAGTGAAAACATCGTGAGTGTAGAGTGGAGCATTATGAAAGTTGATGATATACCAACCAGCCACGAGATTTGATGCAAAAATATAAGTTATATATAATAAGATGCAAGAAATTCTACAACCACCATGCTGGAGCATTGTATTTTTTATTGGGTAAGTACCAGTCACTCAATCCGGTGGCAATTTCTTGCCATAAAACAACTTAACTAAATTTACGGAAGAAAGATGGGCAAACGTACATTATGGCATTTATTTGAAGCTATTTACGGGCTGTGTTCAAGACTTTGCCTTCCACACAACAATGGCCCATAACTTAAGGAGCAGTATTGCACATAGCTACATAGATGATCGACAGATAATTGTATATCCCTCACTATAAAGACTCGAACAGACGGCATTTAGGGGCAGTCATATAAGGCGGTCTACAATTATTGCATCTGAATGGTAGATATTTTTTGTCAGAATGAAAAAAAAAGGAATCTATAGTATTTTCTTTTGTCAAAATATAAGTTTAGAGAATCTACGTAAATATGAAGTACGCATGTTGTTTTTTAAAGATGCCTGCATTACAATAACATTACATTTCATACCACGTACCCAAGTGATCGTGAAGTATTCCCTATAAATATTATCAGCTTACGAATATCAAAACATATTCAACAGAGAAACTAAACCAAACTCAGGCTGATCCATCCAGCTGTAACATTTCTTTTTCTACTTCGCTGGAATCAGAAAGAAACAGCCAAAGCATTTATTCAGACGAAGAGAGCGATATAGTTTGTATGTACATCAGGTTTTCTACATTACATACGCAATAAAATACTGACTTGATTATCGGCGAATGCATATCGTTCCACACGAATGCATCTGTTATCTTAATGTCGATCTCAACGCGATTTTATTATAGAAACATGAAGCAGAAACCACTTGCTATAAAGCACCTATTTTAACATTTACACTCTGATAAACAATACTTATTTTCTCAAATCTCTCGTGAGGGAGGCAATCATTTGTTGTAATAACTTCGCACACATATTTAAATGCAATCTACTCTACTTAACAAGATCAAAACCAAGACACAAAAAGTAATGATACTGCATTGATTGCTATTAGTATTATACTCTATTATTTCTATTACCTGATATTCAGCAACGTTATACTACTAAGCAGTATATAGTTCAAAGATTCTTGTTTTGTGTTAGCAAACTTTGCCAAGATAACAAAATGCATTTGTCTTTTTCCCTCTCTTGCACAGAACAAAATTGAGATTTAGTAAAAGAAACTGAAGTAAGTGCATCCTTTGAGTAATTTTATGAAAGCTGAACTATATATTCTATTGAATATATTATTATAGTAGCTTTTCATGGTGGAGTAGTCGTTACACCAGCGGCACAAGACGATTACTGAATTCAGATCGGCCTCCATTACAACCAAGTCAAAATGCTATCCTGGTAGACATAACCATTTTCTATTCTGAAGTATATGAAATGAATAGTAATTATTGGATTAGAATTAATCGACTGCCTTCATCCTAGAGCAAATAGCTTTGCGTGAATTTTAGTAATTATTGAGAGTTTTCAATCAGCAGAATCATTCGAGCATCACACAAAATGCCATGTAGCATTTATTCCAGTTATCTAAATCCGGGATATATTATCCGTTTCATACCTCCTGGGTTGGCAGTGTTGTGTACCTGTTACGTACTAGTACTTTGTTATTTTGCTCGTACAACACGTTAAGAAATACTGACTTTTCTTTAATCTATATATCATCTGCCTGAAGTTTATCTTGCGTTATACACCTCGCTTAGATATTTAGCTGCCATTTCTAAACTTTTGGTATGTGATGAAGCAACTTGTTGCTAAATCCTAAATTATTGTTATATATATATATATATATATATATATATATATATATATATGTACGAGTAAGAAAAATGAGAAACAGGACAAGTAACATAAAGAACGGCCCTTCATCAGTTGTCAACATGTCATCTACTCTCATTTCGAGAATTGAACCCCAATATATGTTTTCGAAGGCAGTAGCTCCCAGAAAAACCAAACAAACAATTTGGAATTGCAGAGGGTTAAAATTGGGAACAAAAACGAGTCAGTGAAGGCATACAACGAAACGGAACGAAAACAAGCATGGATGGTTGTTAGTCCGACGAGTTAAAATAGCGAACGCTGGAGAAATAATTTCTTTGACAAGAGAAAAGATAGAGGAGAGAGACAGATAGGATATGTGCTGTCTCTACGACAGCCCTGAAGGAAAAAGATGAGGAAAAGCAAGATGGACGATGGTCACTTGTTGTGAGCAACGAGAGAGAGAATAAAGGAAATAGAGGGAGAGAGACCCTCTGCAAATCCTAAATTTTAATTTTGGTTTTCGCGGGAGTAAGTGCCTTCGAAGAGGTCACAAATGTGTGATTAAAAATTTCCGAACAATGGACATGAGTTAATATGAGAACTGTAATAAACGATTGAAGAACAAAGATATAGTGGGTGTGTTTATTTGCCAAAGTACAACAATATAGATGTGTGTGTGTGTGTGTAGAGTGAGAGAGAGATAGAGAGATAGAAAATGAGAAAGAGAGGAAGAAAGAAAGAGAGAGAGAATGAGAGAAAGAGAATACCAAGGCTTCATCATATACTCCTACAGTCAAGTCGAATAATTTGTCATCGCTTTTCTTAGCCCATATGACGCTATCGAGAAACAAGGTTTAATTTCTTGAGGGCATATTCAAGGTGAGCCTCATTGATATCAATGTTTGGTTTTGCAGAATCTACGCCCTTGATTATCAAAGTTGCGGAAATAGTGAAAAAGTGTCAGCAATAGCAAGCTTCTTGAAGCCATAGATTTCTGTTTTTATTTTTATTTTCGTTTAAAATATTTCTGCACTTCTAAAGTGTTACGCTATAATTTTGAAGAGGAAACTGCTTCTATTCTGAAAATGATTTCTTTTAATAATTTATACTAACTGCAATTATTTTCGCCTTTACTGATTTAGTGTATCTATATTTATGTTTACTATACAAATTTAACTTATGGTCCTTAGGTGTATTAAAGAAAGCCCCGATGCCACGCATTCTAACACTATACCCTATCTTAGTTTTTCAGCAAACTCTTTTCTTTCTAGATTAATAAATCTATAAGCCTTATTTCTAGATTTCTTATAAATATTTGTTACATTATTAGAGAGAATTCTTTTCTACGCGCTAACACCTACACTAAATACATATCTTGTTTTATCAGAGAAAAGATATAACTGATCTGATTTGCAGAGATATATCAAGTGTTCATTCAACTTACTTTGGAAATTGCTTTACGCATTGCGGAACGTGATTCATTTTAAGATATCTGAAGAATTATAAGCTCGTTTCGTGCTTCGCTACCTCCACAGCTGCCTTATAGTATCCAGTGGCTAAGGACATCATCAGGAGGAACCACTCTGGCTTCGGCCTCTATTCCTCTACCGTTTTCTTCAATGTTTTTACTTATGATTGTTATGCAGTGTACCCATGCATGTTCTGAACATGTTTCATCTTCATAGTATCCGGTCTCTCTACTTTCGAATGACTGAAAACGTTAGCTCAGTCATCTAGCAGAGATCCTCGTCTTCTCCAACATATATAATTAATTCGCGGAATCGGGATATTTTTGACCGCGAAGTTTACTCGATACTTTTCATTTTGGGTTGTATTTATACGTATTCATATAGGGTCCTGCTTTTGACAAAGACGCTATATAAATCCCTGTTCATTCTCCAGAAGCGGTAAATATACATACATACATATATATATATATATATATATGAGGGGAAACTTAAAAAAGGTTCTCATGTGCATGCGTGTAAATGTTTATATATATATATATATATATATATATATATATATAGGCGTAGGAGTTTCTGTGTGGTAAGTAGCTGCTTACCAACCACATGGCACCGGGTTCAGTCCCACTGCGTGGCACCTCGGGTAACGGTGTTCTACTATAGCCTCGGGCCGACCAAAGCTTTGTACGTTGATTTGGTAGACGGAAACTGAAAGAAGCCCGTCGTATATATGTGTATATATGTATGTGTGTGTATGTTTGCATGTCTGTGTTTGTTCCCCCAACATCGTTTCACAACCGATGGTGGTGTGTTTACGTCCCCGTAACTTAGCGGTTCGGCAAAAGCGACCGAGAGAATTAGTACTAGGCCTCCAAAGAATAAGTCCTGGCGTCGATTTGCTCGACTAAAGGAAGTGCTCCAGCAAGTAAAAGAGTAAAGAGTAAAGATATATAAACTCTTACAAGCATGCACATGTGAACCTTTTTTCAGCAAAAGTATATGTATAGCTTGCCACTTGTCGTGGATCCCCCACAATGGGACGCAATCAGAAAACACGTTTGTGGTAAGTGAACTTATGAACCATGTGCACTCATAAAAAGTGATATTAAGTTACATGTGTTTGTGTGTGTATGTGTACAAATATGTGTGTGTATTCTCTTTCTCTCTCTCTCTCTCTGAGATTTGTAAATCCTGAGAGATTCAGTATTTTATCTCGTAATTATACCTGGAAGCGCAAACACGAATGCACATTGAGCAGCATTAAAGATAATATAAATTAATTATAAATATTGCGATAATAATATAGTCTGATGGCATGATGTTCATTAAAGGTAGTTTTAATTTTGTTTTTCTTATATTAATAGAATTAACATTCCCTAACTGTTTAATCTATATATAAACTGGCTTGAATACATTTCATCACAGGGATATTAAGTATTACATTTAATACGATGCATGCTAATTGCATTTTAAATTATGTAGATTATAGCTTAAAGGCAAGGTAAAATATATTCTTTTATTTCTGCATTTTTGAATTAATGTCAAATGCCAATTGTATCCAATGTTTTCTTGCCTCCCTATAAACATTAGTTTCGATATGGTCTAAGATAAGCGCTATAGCAAAGAGAGACAGGGCCGTGTAAAATATATGCCCTTATGGAAGCGCATCACCAGTAGTAAGTACATAACACAGTCACAATTCGAAACTGTGCTTAGTGTCAATGGTCGTCAGTTCAGTCTACATGAATAAATTCATAACTAAACTTAAATGAAAAATGGGGATGTTGCTGATCCCGTTTCAATTTTTTTGTTTTGATCTCAATTGTGCAGATATCACAGACCATTTTTAAACCGACAGACTAACGCCAGTGAAATTTTTATCTTTCAGCACTCTATAGCGACGCAAAAAGTGTCAGCAAACCAATTAATCTTTCCACTCAAAAATCTGTTGGTCTCAATACTTATCTGCAGTCTATTGAGTCACACAGCTAGTTGTTCAGATGATGTAACCGAACTTGGGGTCACATATGAACTTGCACGATTGTTACCATGTGATGGTGGTTGGAGTTATCTCTGGCAATGAAAAGGTAGGTCAGTCGTTGCAATACAGACCATTTTACCCTGAGGAGGGAGGAAAGTTCGGCAGCTGTCACTGGCCATCTGCTCTATTAATTGCATTAATCGTGAGAGATGTATTAGCAATAATACTTTCATTCGATTGTGTAAACTAAACAAAATAATCCTTATTTTCATATTCTAAAAGTTATACTATTGTAACACCGAAACAAATTAAAATGGCATTTTAAGAGAATACCGTTTGTCAACTCAGACAGTTAACTCTAACAAATAAATAGTTGCATTTGTTGAGCCTACGACATTCAATGAACGGGCGCATGCCGTGACTAAGGTCAAACCAATGAATTATTCTACTCATCCTGACATATGCATACTCAAATATCAAAATAAGTCTAACATCGCTACACACATCTACGCCATTAACATTATTGTCCCTTTCTCTTTTCGCGTCACCTTCTACTGCTACCCACCAAATACACATAGAATTAGCCACATACTCCAAACAAAAATTTCATTGGTCAAAATTAATAAACAACACTCAACTATACATCGGCTGCTTCCAACATTAATGCCGCATCGCCTGAAGAAATGAACTTATGAATATGATCCACCCGATGTCTCCAACATATATATTTATTGAAAGTAAATTACAGTATACTTAGCATTGAATTGGTTCCTGTTGTGGCGAGTGTCACAACACCCCCTGTGAGAATAGATTGACCGAACAACTATAAATAGTAGCGGTCCGAATGAGATGGAGATATATATGGGAGAGAGTATAAATATTATAATTACTATCATACAGACTTCGCTATTGCCTTCCTTGCATTAGCCGAAAATAAACGCATCCTCACACTCTTCCACACATATTGACAGACTTCGACCTTACGGATCGATAATACTATACACACACACATATATGTATGTATATATATATATATATATATATATATATATATATATATATATATATATATATATATATATATATATATATATATATATATATGTATGTATGTATGTGTACAACAACTTAAAACTTGTAAACACATACACTGAAATATAAGGTGACTTAGTTCAATAAAAAGAATATGATCCCAGAATGGTCGCCACTGTAACGCTATAGTAGTTAAAACCATATTCATTCTCTAATATGTCCTGGAATATCGGTACAGCTTCATTGAATTCGAAACGATTGCAAGATTACTAAAAGAAATAAGAACATAGGTTACAATATTTAGAGCCATGCAGCAAGATGAAAAGGTCGAAGAGTGTGATAGTGAATGAGCAAGAAATGTATAGATAAAAATGTGAGTCATCTGCGATACACATCATGGCCGACTTTTAGAAATACTAAATTACTATTCTATTAAGAATTGGGTAAGGTCATGTTAGGGAGGGAAGTATTGTATGGAGTTAACTGCTAGCTGAAATTATTTTATTTCATAAACGAAGCTGCCATTCCATGTTAATATACTAGATCAAAGCCTTCTATTTCTCTTTCCTAAGTATATTAGTTATTCGTGAATAGTAAAAGTATATCTATTAAGAAATTTTTATTCACAATAAAAAGAAGCAAAGTATCAAACATAACTTCAATTTATCAATAATAGTGTCCCAAAGGAGAAGAAAATACATCTTATTTGAGAAAAAGTTATATAAATATTTTCATAAATGTTTCTTTCCTTTTACATTTCTCTTCATGTTAATCTCTTCCATACACATTTTCCTTCAATTCTTCCGCTCTCATCTGTTGTCGCCTTTTTATACTTATTTCAAATTATTCCATTTCTCAGCAGAAACCGTGCAAAACTGATAACGATCTGCTGTAAACACCTGGTGAGAATATATTGAAAATTTAATCATTTGTGGCACTTAATCTTCCGAAAATACCCCCTTTTTTTAGGTGTATATGTGAGTTCATTTTATTTATTTATTAAATTTCATTTTCATGTTTTATTTTTTTTTTAGCAACCAGATGATATAACTTGGCACAATCATATGTAAAACGTTTGCTTCATGAAAGATAAATATTATTCCATTCGTTACTATGTTGCCCTCCAGATACTTCCGCAAAGAATTTGCCAATTTTTAAATTGCTTCCAACAATTTCATTCACTTACAAAAGCTTCGACGACGACTACAATATTAAGTATAAAGACAAGTGAAATTAAGTACAAATGAGCACAAACAAACATAAATATAATCAAATATCTCTTAGAATTTGCCAGAAACGTTAAAATATTGAAAGGAATATTCTGATTATTTTGTGTCTGCTTAAGAATATCAAGTCGTCACAAACTAACACAAGTGCAGCTACGCAGCAGCGACGAATTTTCTAGTAGATAAAAACCTAGCTTCTGCTGACCTAACAAAGGAGATTACAGGAAGTAACTAGAAAAATATAGCGGTTGCCGCTGAAGATCATTCACGCCACAACATTTGGTCTTATAAACGACAGTATGTATAATTCTGAATAATGAAAAGTAACAAACGGTTAAAAGAGCAGCGTGAGCAATAAGGAGACGTAACATGGTATAATAAGTAAGTCATGAGGTTTCGAGACATTTCTGCATGAAACATAGAATGGGTTTTCAAACATATTCAGTGAAGGACATCATAAACTAGGAACGTTGATAACGATATTTCAGTTTCCTCAAGTACATACTGCTCAAATCGGTTGAGCTAATAGAACAGTGACACACACAAACATACAAGAGTACTTACGAATATTCAGATATATATATATAATACTTTAAATCCAACTTGCTTTCGAAGCGTTAAGATGTATTGAAAGATACAAATAATGAACTAATTTTATTCTCAAAAGTACAATAATGCTAATAATATAGCATGAACAGGATAAACTATCTACACTTTGCAGAAAGACATTTCGGCATCCAGCCATGAGTATCGAACTCACACCCTTCTGATTACATGTCAAGTGCTTCACCATTAAGCTAAACTGCCCAAAAGACAAGTTCTACTGTAAATTGAGGATATAAAAATGTAGCTTTATAAGACGCTATAGTACGTTAAATTCAACTAACTTTGAAAGTCAAGAGAAAAAGGTTGCTTTAGAAGCGTTGAGATGTATTGAAAAATACAGATAAGGAAATTATTTTATTCTCAAATGCAGAATAATGCGAATAATATAGCATAAACAGGATAATCTATCCATAATTTGCAGCAAAATCTGCCGGCGTCCAGCCATGAGACCCAAATCCTATCCCTGTGATTATGGTGTAAGTGCTTTACCATAATCTAAACTGACCAAATTGGCAAATCCTTCTGCAATTATTCCTTATGTATATATATATATATATATGAATATTTGTTTCTTGCTTGTATGTTCTCGGTTCTGTTAACGGCTTCGGCTGTCAGGCTTGTATACTGGCAGCATTCAGTATTTAATTTTGGTGAATCTAGCTGTGGAGAACAATTCAAATTTGGGTTAACCATCGTATTTTGGAGACTTCGAAACTTAGGTTGTAGTTTATCCACAGCTTGTACATATATGTAATGTTTTTCCTACAGGTCAGATGAAAGTTTTATGTTCGCCGCCCGCAAACACCTTTGACAGAATGTAAATATCGACTGCTATATCCAGTAAATATTGATGCATTATTGCACCACTATTCTATATTTATGTATGCATACGTATACAACATACATATATATATATATAATATATATATAATATATATATATATACATACATATATATATATATATATATATATATATATATATGTGTGTGTATGTATATATTATAATTATATATATATATATGTATATATATATATATATATATATATTATATATACATATACACACACACACACACACATATATATATATATATATATATATATATATATATTATATATACATATACATACATATATATATATATATATATATATATATATAATATATATATATATTATATATTATATATACATATACATACATATATATATATATATATATATATATATATATATATATATATATATATATATATATTATATATATAGTCATTACAGATATAGGGTGAAATATAATTAATTTTATAAAATCAACAAATTCCACCTAGTATTTCGGTATGGAAAAGGACCATATTTGGTAAAAATTTATATAATTACAATAATAAGGGTTTTTTTTGCAACAAGTTGCTTAAACCACACACCGAAAATTTTAGAAATAGCAGCCAAAAGACTACTATTTCCTGTTACTACAAAAATAAGTCTCCAAAGAAAACAATATTTGTAACTCACATATAGCAAAAAAAGAAGACAAATAATGAAATCACAAAGTCTTCGGTTAATTATGGACGTACGTTTCTGGATTAGAATCTTATGACTCATTGTCTATATAAATGTGGATATGCTGATTGGCTTTTATAATTTTCGATGTCGCTTGATCGAAAATATAAGAGGCAAATTTCCCTAGCATTTCTAGATTTATAGGAATATTATGTCGATAAAGGAAATATATCATATATATATATATATATATATGATAAAAAGGTAACGAAAATTAAATTCTCGGCATCCTTTATTAATCCCCACCATCGTTTCGACCCATCGTGCATCGGTGCCTCGCCGGCAGATGCTGTGCAAACAGCTGTGGTGCATTATTTGCACAGTATGTCGTCTAAGATTACCTCTCGAAAGGTGTTTATCTTTCTTTTTAACCTCCGTTATGCTTATTTTGATTATAATAACATTTTTGTTGTCTGTAGCAACTCATCTATATGTGCTACTCGTTACACACATTATACTGTTAAGCGGTGAGTTAGTATAATTGTTAGTATGGCGAACAAATTGCTTAGCCGTGTTGCGTCACTCGTATTATAGTTCGAGTTCAACATCTATGGAGGTCGACTCTATTGTACATCCTTTCCTAGCTGCTAATAAGTACCAGTTTTGCACTAGGGAAAATAATAAATACCAGTTTTGCACTAGGGATCCTTATAATCGATTTACAGCTCCCACAAAAATTTTAGGTTATGCCCGTTTTAGAAGGCATTTCTAAGACACTTTTTCTTTACAAAACACGTTATCCCTATTTGTGTGGATTTTTTTATTGAACATATTGCATACCCATTCTTCAATAAGAGGCTTCGGAATTGTGATCATCTATAATATTATTCTAATGAGACCCCTGTTTAGATAGGAACTAAAATAAGGACTGTATACAGTGTGCTAGTCATATTTCTAATCACTTTATACGGCTCGTACTGCGGACCGCAACGAGTTGTTTTCGTTAAAATGTACTTGTTTCGAAACAAGTAATCCCTGGATGTGTGGGTTTGTTATTGGTCTAATAATTCCCTGAACTTCGGTGAAACAGATTCTATAGCATTTCTTCATCAGGCGATTGTGGAATTGTATGCTGTGATATTCTTTGTTCCTTCGTCATTTCATTTATTGTATATCCTTTTAATCTCATCTCTAATGTAGTCCACAAAAGATTAACTCTATATATGTATGAATATATTACAGCATGTGCGTGTGTGCGTGCATATATGTATGTATGTATGTACATGAGAGTGAGCTTATATATGCTTAGTTGACACCGTCATTGCATATTCGAACAGCTTGGTTTGTAGGATTTTAGAGCGTCTATTTTTTCTTGATTTAGAAGAAAAGTACGACACCTAGCGGGTCCATGCCCCACAAAGCTACAGAGGATAGAAGCCTATTTGTGAGTCATAACTGATTCCCACCCATTTGTCCTTGCCTGGTCTACGTAAGAGACGAAATTAAAAGAACATTCAATATAAATCCGAAAACTCCTGATGAAGAATGGCTAAAGAGTCTGTGTCACCGAACAGCAGGACACAACCAGAATAATAACAAAACTCACACATCCAGAGATTGCGTGTGATGAAACCAATATATCTTAACGAAAGCAACTCCTGCAAATTGCAGTACGATCTACAGAAGAGGGTTGAAAATATGACGGACACACTCCACAAGACCCTTTTGAATGAACATCACATGGAATCTGCATCTCCATACTTTCCATTTGTAATGACAAAATATGAACTCCTATTTACATACCATGGATAAGAAGCATTTCTACAAACCACTTCCCTTGGATAAAGAAACTGCAACTGTAATCCTGCATATATTTTTATGTTTACTTTTATTCTCTTATTTCCCTTTACACTTCTTACTTCCATCCTTTTCCAAAATAACTCCTTATATTGATCTCTACTATTTCCCTTTATTTAATCATCTCACATCGTCTCTGATGAAGAAATATCCACAATATCCCAGAAACAGCTGTAAGACTAACATTGTCTAAAGAAATATCCTGAAAATTCCACACAGCATTGGATTTGTTGTGTCATTTTATTTAACACAGAGACACACACTCACTCACACACACATAATATTTTATATCTATATACATTGTTTATATATGTGCTTCTGTGTATGTATGTGTAAGCATGTAAGCGCATATATACCTATATGTATATATATATATATATATAATATATATATATATATTTTATATTATATTTTATATATATATATATATATATATATATATAATATATATATAATATATATATATATATACATACATATTATGTATGTATGTAGGTATGCATCTATGTATATGTTTATATGCATATATTCAACAATTCTATCCTATTGGTGATAGGATATGAATTTCCGAGCGTTAGAAAAGCCACATACGTGTAGCTCATGTAATAACTCCTCATTAATATTGTTTCATATACTAAACCTCTGTTTTCAGTAATGATATTCATAGCGATGTCATTTATCAATTCCCCACAGACTTTCCTTTAGCAACTTAATAGTATAAAGAGATGAGATTTTTCACTGTCCGAATATGAAAAGAATATTGAACGTATTGTGGATGAAAGATGTCATAGGTTTCAATCTAAATGACTGCGATCATTACTTATTTATATATTCGTATACTGTATTTGACGATAAATTTTATGTCTAATAGAACTTTCAGAAATTCATTAGGACATTTAATTTAACAATCGATATATTCAAAATCTCATCATTCAAATAATTATTCCAATGTCTACTAGATAATGAATTTTTAGTCTTCTAGGAAGAATTAATTTAATGGTATGGGCGGTAGTATTATCAAAAAGAAATCGTAAAACTGCGGCATAATATTCCTACATCTATAAGTGAGGTGTTTCGTATGAATTCAGAATTCACAGGCTTGTAATGTAGATTTACAAGGCTATAGTGAATTGGCGGATAACATATATGTACTTAACACTTCTGAAGAAAGGTGTTGTTTCAATTTCTTGCTAAATTAATGTGTAATGTGTTAGGTTATAATTTAAGATTTCTGAACGATAAAGTGTTATCAAATGTTGAATGATGCATGTGGAAAACAACCATGAAGATATGGATGAGGAAACGCTTTGGTGTACGGAGGAACAAGAGCAGAATTCCGTTAACTTTTATGGGTAGATGTGCATGTAGTAGCTCTCTAATTCTGTAGTTATGGAAGCTACGTGCCACGACGAAAGAGAATATTTTAAGAGAATATTCATTTTAGGTTACCAAGCATCTTGACCGCAAAAACTTGGCTGAACATCGAAGTACATCATTATATGCCTTAATTGCAAATAAGATCTATATATTTCTATTCACACACGCCTTTTATTATTTTTGAAGAGCATTTTTATTATGAACTTCATATTTACTATTATTTCCATTACAAATGACATTATTTCTCTTGGACAATTAGCGTTCAGAAGAAGCTTTTTAAAACCCATAAACCACAAACACACATATACACACAAACAGACACACACACGCGCACACCCACACACGCACATCCACACTCACACACACATGTATATGGAGGCTCATAGCTCATAGAGCGTCGGCATCACAAGCATGTCGTAGTGAGTTTGATTCACTGACCGGGCTGTGTGCTGTGTTCCTGGGAAAGACACTTTATTTCACGTTGCGCCACTTCACTCAGCTGTAGAACTGAGTCGTGATGTCAGTTGGAGGAGTATGGTCTTTAACTGTCCCTCGGATAATGTCGATAGCTTAGTGAGGAGAGGCTGGTATGCATGGATGACTGCTGGTCTACCATAAAGAACCTTGCCCGGACTTGTGCTTCGGAGAAGTTTGTAGGTGTAATCCCATATATACTTTCGCTTTTAATATGAAATACAACATTTCTCAACTTAAAGTAGCTTTGATCTCAAAGATCATACATAACATCATCTCGTTTTTGGCCCTCCCTTCCATAACAAGCGTATGAATAATTATAACAATAACACTCGCGTTTAATTTCAAATATGATGCTGTATATATTTTATATGTATACAATATTAAGTATAAGGACTATCGCACTTCCTTTAATATAAATTAAAACCCACATATCTTTATATTCTAGGCACACGTTGGATATATAATTAATGCAGCGGAGGATAATCGATGTGTTCACACGATGTACTTCGCGAGACCACCAAAACCCTCTCTCACGCACTACTTCCGACCTCTAATCTTTATAAGAGTTTGGCTATTCCATTCTTCCAACCCCCCCTCGGGGGTGTCAATGACTCTCGCCACAATACCTCTTCCTTTAAGATTCACTTCCGTTGGACGTTAATCTTATTTATTTAGTTATTATTCTCTCATCACATCTCCCTTTTTGAAATTTTCCGTTTAGGCTCTTCTCCTACTCTTCTCTTTCTTTCCTCTTTCTTGTGCTGTAATGCCTAGTTTCGATTTCTTGTGGCATTGGAAGATCAAAGATGTCATAGAACACTTCCATGGGTATGTCTATTCTTTTTCCTGTATGACTATTTTTAGCTACTTTAAATGCCTTTTGTGTTCCTATATTTGCCTCTTATCATATATGTCATGTTACATATTGTTTTTGTTACTGCTACGGTGAGATACTAAATATTTTAGCTGATAATTCCGGAAAGTTGTTCAGATTCATAAGCTATATCTGCTTGTTTTAGGAAAATTTACTTTTCTCGGAAAGCCATATGTAGCCCATAACTTTTGAAATTAGTTTTTGGTAATTTTAATAAGTGCAGTGAAGAATGCAAAACGGAAATTGTTAGTGAGATGCCGTATATGACGCCACTAAAATTTACATTTTAGATTAAGCATTTATTTGAAGTATGTATTTGAAACATGCGACCAAAACGATTGACCTTGAACGACTCGATCAGTTTATCAAACCAAAAAATTATGGGTAGTCGTTTTAATAGCACGTAAAAGTGCAGTTTATCAAATCAAAAAAATTATGGGTAGTCGTTTTAATAGCACGTAAAAGTGCAGCTGTATGTTCAATTCAGTAAAACATCGCATACATTGAGTACACTTCGACGGAGGTTCTACAACACGGATTAATCGCTACTGTGAGCAATGCAGGCTACAAAATGACGTTAACGAGTACAGCCTAGGTACGTCAGCGCAGATAGCGTATTAGAATTTTCATCTAAATACGTTCAATTACAAGATTTGTACCTCCTAGGTAAACATTCAAGAAGCCATGGTTATCATTAAGGATATGAATACCTGTAGGGTATAATCTTTAAAATGTCTGATATTTAAAGGGAAAGATTTACATTATGTGTGGATAACGCTTTCCCTAAGATAACAAAAAATATTTTGCAATTCGTTATGTAAGCCAGCAGAAATTGCACGACGAATAGGAATAAAAGGAAATAAACCTTGCCCTATTTTGAATGGATGAATAATCTACAGTTACAAATACGTCACGAACAGACAATAGAATTTAAAATAAAATGTTTAAACTTTATAATATTTTACAATACAGAGAAAGGCATTTCTTTTTCTAGCAAGAAGTAATTGATTACTGCTAACATTTCGTATTTAGTCAGCAACATTCACAAATAATCATTAAAGATATTATAACATGAAGCAAACAATAATGATTTCATAACTATTATATCAACAGTGAAAAAATATCAAAATATTTTGTAATTCTTTCATCTTCAGTAAATACAACTAATATATCTTTTGGCGGAATATTGTTATAGAAAGTATTTTGGCAGTTCGAAAACGCCTTGTATTAGGGAAAATTTCCATAGTTGGAAATTTCAAAACGTAACAAAAGAACAAAGCAAGGGATAATATGTTCCTTTCTTCTATACGTTTCTATGGCAAATGTATTCACGTCTTTTGCATCTGTTTGTTTTCATTAAGGTCCCATTTAATACTGCGTTTCACCATAAAAAATAGAATAGGTAAAATCATCGACCTACCCTTCTATACAAATTCCAACAGAGGCAAGTATACATACTTCTCAAATATAGGTGCTATGCATGCATACTACATACACACATACTCACACATACATATGCACGTGCATTCGTGTATATATACAGAAAGGAAAAGAAGAAGAGATAGAGAGAAAGATAGAGAGAAATGTGGAAATATTCATAGAAGAAATTTCATATGACAAAACAAAATAATTATGATAACACACTGAACTATGCATTAAATTATCATATTACAGGACGCAGGTGTATAATTATTTTTGATCTCCGTCAGACACGGATACCAAACTTTTTGTTCAGAGCCGGCAGAAAACAGTAAATTTCCTAACGCGGTGTAATGCAAAATTACTAAAGAATGTCTTTTATAGTTACAAGTTGGCGCATTTTGATGTAGAGTGTACACAATCATACTCACGTTAAAACTGTTTTGTATTCTGTTAAAATTCTGAACATAGCAGCCGTAAATGCATTGGAGAGCATCTGACCCAAGGACATACTGTTTCTTCAAATTCATGTCCTAAACGATATCGAACTACATCAGCTACGCAATACCTAATTGAATAGAGAGAAAATCACTGAAAGGCAAATAGGAAACAATTCAAAACCTGTTTATACCTTACGTAAGATGAATTTTTCAAAGTCACTTACACTCACCCCAGCTCCCTTTTCTAACCAAACAAATGCGGTGGACAAACCAGAATTGGTTACAGATATCCAAAGAAACCCCAAGCCATTTCTTCTTTAAGTATGCCATGATTATACTGACAATAGACAATGTCAGTTCAAGGACCAAGGAAAAGTTGTTCAATAATACAGTCTGGTAAAATGCAAACACATCTGTTGGAGTGACAATGAAACATCGGTAGTCATCGATTCGCTGCTCCACTTTCGCCGGTTTGATTATGTAAATTTTATTTTTTGAGTATTCACATAAAAATGTTTCGGGGGTGAGGCCCAATGAACGCGGAAGTTATTCTTCTGGATCCTTTTTCTCCAGTATATACAACTTTGGCAAAATGTCATCAAAGCAACAACTATCACTATGGCACTGTGTACGTAGTCGATAACGGTGGAAACAAGTGTCCACATCTACAAAGAACTCTTGAATGCTTGGCATGACAGATTTGATGCAACGAATTCGAAAGATATATATTTGACCTTGCTGTGACAATCTGCCATACCAATAATTCAAGGAGATCACTCACGTACCGAATTATTTCTTTTGAGGACAAACCGCAAAATGTCCTAAAACTTACTAAATTAGGCATGCCAAATCGAACGAGATCTATTGATGAAAATGCTTACTTGCTCTTTTACTTGCTTCAGTCATATGACTGCGGCCATGCTGGAGCACCGCCTTTTAACCAAGCAACTCGACCCCGGGACGTATTCTTTGTAAGCCTAGTACTTATTATATCGGTGTCTTTTGCCGAACCGCTAAGTAACGAGGACATAAACACACCAGCATCGGTTGTCAAACAATGCTAGGGGGACAAACACAGACACACAAACACACCCACGCATATATATATATATATATATATATATATATATATATATATATATATATACATATATACGACAGGCTTCTTTCAGTTTCTGTCTACCAAATCCACTCACAAGGCTTTGGTCGGCCCGAGGCTATAGTAGAATACACTAGCCCAAGGTGCCACGCAGTGGGACTGAACCCGGAACCATGTGGTTGATAAGCAAGCTACTTACCACACAGCCACTCCTGCGCCTATGTTTTTTAAAATATTTTCTTTACTTTTCACTTTTTGGTGTGTATATGTTATTATGGTGGACAAGAACTGAAAAAATAAGGGAATAAATTAAAATAGGTTCCAAGAGTGGTATAAGGATACTGGAACATATTTCGTAACTGCGTATTGGTTTTGCGTTCCACATGAATTCAACAAAATATTTGCTTGATAATTACTAGATTGTCTCGCGATTGTTTCTCTTTAAGTTAATATTACTTTCACAACTACTTCCATTGGAAGGACATAGGTGCGAGACCTCTTTTGCAAATGACGTTTAAATGTTGTTTGATGTACAGATATTCTCCATTCTGTAGGATCGAAAAATGTGATATCTATCTATCTGTCTATTTATATATCTATATCTATCTATTAACTATATATATATATATATAGAGAGAGAGAGAGAGAGACATGCATATATATGAATTTCTATTGATGTGTATATACATGTGGTATATACAAATATAATGTCTATTTACAAGTATATATATGTGTGTGTATGTAGGTATATATATACACAAACATATATTTGTCGTATATGTTGTGTATACATACATATATATTTTTTGTATATATCTTTTAATGTGCAGACATGAATTTATATTGATGTATGAGAGTAAATATATATATATATATATATATATATATATATTATATTTATATATATCTGTATGTATGTATATGCATATATATGTATATGTATTTACTATTTAGTCACGTAATAACATAAATACCGCTTTTGTCAGCTCACTTGAACTAAGAATTCTTTCAAATGTAGAATAATTCTCTTATAGAAAATCTTTTAAAGCACTTTCCTTTTCTTTATCTTTTGTTTTCGTAAGAAAGATAAAAAGAAAACAATAGCGGTATCATATATTTATACGCGAAACTTCTAAGAATTTTGCTGTATAGAAAGTTGTAGTATTATTTCTCTTGAATGTAGAATTTTGCACGCAAACCAAATCCTTTGAAACGAAATAAAGAAAACTAACTTACTACATAAGTGTACGGAACAAAAAATTTATATAAACCAAAACATATCTTTTTAATAAGTTCGTATACAAACCTAATATTTTATCGAAAAATATACACGTCTTCTCAAGAAGAAAATGTGTCTTCGGGCATCAACTGATAACACAGATACAAAACACAAATATCTCAGTTACTCTCCCTCTCTCTTTCTCTCTCTTACTCACTCACTTTCTCGCTCTCCCTCCCTCTCTCTCCCTCCCTCTCTCTCTCTGTCATACACGCAAACACATCACATCCAATATAGTCTGAATGACGATTTACTCTCCTTTAGTGCGTTCCCTGATTCAGCTTTTAGCCAATTCTCTGTATATATATATATATTATATATATATATATATATATATATATATATATATATATATAGTGAAATGCTTCTATACATACAAGAGAACAAGGTGTACGTACGCCGCAATAATATATGTATAAATATATATATAAAAATACAAAATGGGACAAGAACGCAAAACATTCAAATAGACGATACAAAAAACGGACGGGTCATTCGAAGCCTCTAATCTTCAGTCAAGAACCGGATCATCCTCGCAATTTCGGCTGATTAATCTTACATATATAGTTGCGTTCCGTCCATTCCGACAACGAGGGTTCCAGTTGATCCAATCAACGGAACAGCCTACAAGTGAAATTAACATGGAAGTGGTTGAGCCCACCACAAGCACGTGTACCCTTAACGTATTCTCGGCGAGATTGTACGTGACTCACAGTGTGACGTGGCTGGACATTTGAAATACAGGTACAACATAAACAGGAAGAAAGAGTGAGAGAAAGTTGTGGTGAAAGACTACAGCAGAGTTCGCCACAACTCCCTGCTGGAGCCTGATGGAACTTTAGTTGTTTTCGCTCAATAAATACTCACAACGCCTGGACAGGGAATCGAAATCGCGATCGCACGACTGCCAGTCCGCTGCCGTAACAACTGGGCCATTGCGCTTCCATACCACATACTCCTACTCCCACGTCCACTACACCTCCACATTCTCATCCCTGCCTCACCCCCATCAAACCCAAGCTTACATACCCCCACACTAGCACTGACCACTTCTCTGCCCACAACACACACCATCATCTGCACAGCTACGCACCATCATCCACGCCCCAACATATTACAGATGCACACTCACATCCACACGTCAAAATCACTAACCTCTACCTACACACATTTGCACATTCTCATGTACATACACATACACATACACCTTCGTTTTCGGATCACGAATACTTTCTTATCCCCACTTCTTTCTACTTCTCCTGTCAAAACATTTTATTCGCCAACCAGTCGCCATGCTTGGTCGCTAAATCCACACGTTTTTTTTTTATTGTTTCTCTGTTTATTTTCTTTTATTCTTTTCTGTTGAAGAGCATAGGCTCGAAACGTAAAAGACTTTCTCCCTTTCCCAAGCGTCAAACTATTATAACTGCTTGCTGTCCATACAACTCTCTTCGTCTTTTGTTTTCTCTAAATTTCAACAATTATATTTATTCGATTTCCAAACGATTGGCAATAAAATCAGTATAGTTAACATCTAGACATCCATCCTAGTACTATTCTGTTTAAACGTGGTACATGTTCCAATGGTCTCATGCCGAACCGATGTTACAGGGATGTAAACATACCAACAGTTAAGCTGTGGTGGGATGGAACCTAGAGAGACACAAAACAGGAATAATTTACATACATACACAAACGGGCTTCTGTCACTTCCCCTCTACCAAATCCAAGCGTCAGGGCTTGGAGCTCTGAGGCCACTGTAGAAGATACATGCCCAAGTTTCAACTGTGTGCAACTGAACCAAGAATCATGTGCTTGGGCAGCAAACATTTTACCACGTAATCACACCTGTACCGTGATGAAATATGAAATTCGAATGACAACGTAATGTTTCAGTATTCCTCAGCATGTATAAACTTTGCCCAATGAGACTGAGTGTTATTTTCAACTCCTTGTCTATTACTTACGCTCTCTCTCTGCTCTTATACGTAGTGCTCATATAGATTTATATACATCTTTATATACATACATATATATACACACACACATATATATATATATATAAATATATATATATATACATATATATGCATATAAATATGTACATATACATGTAGATACTTATATATATATATACTTAAATATGCACATATATATATATACACATATATACATATACATACATATACATAAAATTACATACATACCTACATATATATATATATATATATATATATATTATATACATACACATTAAAGCACACATTTATATATGCAGAGAGAGAGAGAGAGAGGGAGAGAGAGAGAGAGAGAGAGAGAGACTAAACTCGAAATGAATGTCCGAAAATAACAATTCATGCAAGTCCAGTAAACAATAGGATGATAATTATTTGATCGACCTAAAAATGATTGAATTCAAAATCGACTCCTTCGAAGTTCAACCAGTGAACGCATGCAGATGGAAATAACACTGCAAATCAGTATGACTCTTGACCTCTTAACACTTTCGAAGTTTTAAATCATCACAGGTTCTAATTGTAGAGATCACAAGGAGCTGTTGCTTGTATAAGAAATGTCTATTACACTGTATAAACCATACATATTGTTGTAGGATATGTTCATACGTGTATCATATAGCAGCGTGCAAGTAAAATTTTCCAACATATGTGAGTGTTTATGGCGTTGATATGCTGTAAAATATCTCATTGATGAACAATGTTGTGTATTAGTATGAATACAATATTAAAAATTAGATTACGTAGGATGAAAATAATTACTAAGAAAAGAGTCACGTTTCATGACTCGAATGACAGAAATATATCGATGCTGGGAGCAAATGCTAATAAAATATTAAGAAATATAAGCTGACATTAGACCTGTTCGTTGTTTTCCAACACGTATGTAGTAGGAAATACTGAATGCACACGTACAATTTATGCGCAAACAATGATCCAATATATATGGATTTAGATTTATTTACTGAGTATTGTAGCATAAATGCATGGATGCATAATTGACTTTGTCTAAGTTTACATGTCGTTGTAAACACGATTAATTATTCAAACATCGTATCACCATACACTCCAACAAACACGCAAGCGTATGCGTGTACATAATTATATTAAGAATGACGTAAAGAATGCCACGTGCTTTAAATTTGATATGAATTTGTAGAATGAAACCTAAACAAAAACGTAGAAACTAGAGGCAATTGTCAAACATTTTAACATAAGGAACAATACATTTTTCATAATCCTTTAGATCGAGGTTTCTCAAACGAGATCCGTATAAGATTTTGGGAGGTCCATCGATGCAATATAGTAAATTGAGAGTCCATGGTAATTTTTTAGGGGCCATGAAAAAACTGTGCTGCAGACCCGTAAAGCTTATGCGCAATAAATATGTTATACATCCACTATTTTAACAATTTTTAATACACGTCATAATAAATTTCATCAATAAAAATATTATGTTTTTTTTTTTTAACATCGAATGACTATGGGAGTCCAGTGAAGTACAATAGGAATAAATGGGTTCCATTGATACAAAAATAGTTGAGGACCACTGCTTTAGATGACATGACAGAGTATTGTCTGATTATGGGCAAGGGATTTCGAAGATTCGGTTTACTTGATTACATTAGCATAATTCAATTTACTCAAGCCAGTAGGGATTTTAACTGTGGAAAAAGAAATAGGTATATCTATGTGCGTGTGTGTGTGTGTGTGTGTGTGTGTGTGTGTGTGTGTGTGAAGTGATCTTTTTTTGGAGAGAAAGAACAAAAAGTTATAAGCATATGCATCACTTAAGTGATATCGCCAGCGTAGAATGGTTTAATCTCTTCTCTATCTCCTCCATAGATATGACCACTTCTCACTTAGCTTAAGGTGCCAGCTCTGGTAACGAATAAAGAATTCAGAATCTGAATTTATCAATATCACTGCCACTGCTGGCCGAATTTCGTCTGCTGTTGATATATGTCTGCCTCTTTTCAAACCCTAAACGTCAATAAATGATGTTTACCTGAGACGAAAACCGCAAGTGAGATGACTTTCAACAATGTACAAGATTTAAATGTCATATAGAGATTGCCCACTTGAACTAAATGAACTGCATCTGTTGAAATGACAAATGTACCTGTATGTACGTATGTGTGACAAATGTACCTGTATATATGTATATATATGTGTGTGTGCCTATGTGTGTATAGTTCGTTGCATTGTATAGTTTAATATTTTGGCACAAAACCAACTATTCGGAGAGAGTTCGAATCTATTACATGGGCCCCTATTGCTGGTCAACTGGTGCTCCTTTTTATCGACACCGAAATGACGAAAAGCAAAAATCGACCTCTACAGAATTTGAACTCTGAACGTAAAGAGGACGAAATACCGGTAAGTAATTTGCTCGACATCTTAGATTGTTTTAATAATTCTCGATATTACTTTGTTTTCCATAAATCAGTGGAAGAGAATACTTACATGAATCATTGTACTGATTCTGAGAAATTGATTATACATTCACTAAATGATAGCTTCTTTCTGTTTGCCAGAGTTAGTAATATTCAAGTAATATTTAAGTATGGGAGGTGCATGCGAGGTTTATCAGAGAGTCAGCTGTGGGGTCCAGTAATCGCTATTAGCGCTCTACGACTGTAAATGCCATGTATCCTGTCGTGATAAAATAATTACAAATTCAATACTCAATTGTTATAACTCAGCCAGAATTCCGGCCTTGTGCCTACGTTAAAAACCCCAATTGCTATATGTATTAGGTTTCTATTCTGAGCTCAAATTCTACCCAGTTTTCTATGGCTTTAGGTCATTTGGACGATACAATTCATGCACACGTCACAGGGTAATTGAGCCGTTTAAATTTCCTATACCCAATAACAGTTATGGCTTAGTGCCAAACAGAGAAATCCCTTTTATTGTTTAATGATAAGTTTGGGCATGGAAAGATATAAAACCTGAAAACGCTTATACTTCAGGTGATAATATATGATAAGAGAAATAATGGTTTTTCTGTGACAGATAAACTTTATGCTGCTGGTTTAACTTTATTGAAAAAAAGTACGTAGAAGCCTGCCAATAATTCCAGAGAGGTTGATATATGATTGTAATCAAGATAGCAGAATTAAGGTTCAACAAACTTGCAGCCAGATTGCAGTCTGTTTGGCTCTTCTTTCTTTTTACTCCTCTACACAATATATATTTACTCCCCGTATATACAGTTACACATGCATACTTGCACTCATTCATATATACAAAGCGTATGAGTGTGTCTGTGTTTGTATATTAGCATAATAACCTCATTCGGTAAAATGTTGGTGAATTTTATATTTATGTCCCGATAATTTTCCATTTCTTTAACAACTTATATATATATATATATATATATATAAACATATATATTTATGTACATGTATATATATATAATATATATATATATATATAAACATATATATTTATGTATATGTATATATATATATATATATATATATATATATATATATATATATATATATATGTATATGTATATATGTATGTGTGTGAGTATATATATATATATATATATATATATATATATATATATATATGCATACATACTCAATTCTCACTCCTCTCACATACACATATATTTGTCTATATGGATGAAGACAATAAAAGTAATTCTTTTTATCAACAACTGCACACAGTTCACATATCGGAATATATTTATTGGACGGTTTTAAAGGTGAGCCATTTCTAATCGTACCATTTGACGTATATTGTCTGTTTCTGATAAAACATATTTATTACATATCGTATTTGTGATTTGAATACGCATTTCGCGTAAAAAAATATTTAAGAAAATATTAAATAAAAAACACATAATTAAATCCAACCTAAACCACAAATTTCAAATTTTGTATTGTAGAAACATATTATCCTGGATATAGAAATACTACGAGAAACAGGTCCCTAACATCATCATCTTGAATTGTACTCCAGTTATTGAGTCTCGACTACATTTGTGTACGGTTATATTTATCAAGAAATTTGTCCGTTTTACGTTTTTACAATGGATTTATATCCAAGGGAAAATAAAATAAGATGACTAATACATTCTTGTGTGTCGATGTTAACACTTATATCCACTAAGAAGGATATATTTCCGTTTCATACTTGACATTCAGTTTGAGCAAAATAATTTCATTTAATACGCCTGAATAATTTACATGGAATCCAGATCGCTCCTAGACACTGAGAGCTTAAATATTCTAAAATAGAATGTTTTTATACAAGCACTTCATTCTATGTTCAGTTAAATCCATTCAAACAAAGTGCTTATCATATTTTCTCAGACAACCAACAGGTGAACAACCTTTCATATTTCATTTAAAATCTAGATTAAGCAACCATTCTGCTTGGACAATTACATCTATGATAAATATCGCATCCATATATAGATACGTGAAATAATAATCAGCCATTCACCCCGTAGTAAAAGAGTTTTGTTCTGTACAATTACATGTAATTTTGAATTCAAATCTAAAAATAGGAAAAGTTAATGAATATACTTTAAGGTAAATACAATGAAAAGTAGCATGCTAAGCCATTTCCTCAGGTGCTAACAATTAATGGAGATATGCCTTCGACAATAGAGTCAATCCATAATAAAGTAATGAACAGTCTGTTTGGTTCTCCTTTCCTTTTACTCCTCTACACAATACATATTTACTCCCCGTATATACAGTCACACACGCATACTGGCACTCATTCATATATACAAAGCGTATGAGTGTGTCTGTATTTGTATTTTAGCATAACAACCTCATTCGGTAAAATGTTCGTGAATTTTATGTTTATGTACTGATAGTTTTCTATGTACAGTGGAGGAATTCATAGATAATATTTATTATTTTTCTAATAGACGACAGGAAGAGGAAAAATACGAAGAGCAGAAACATGTAGTGGATTGCAAGCATACAATCATGCTAGATAATTTTATCGTGTTTTGTATGATAAACGTAATTTTCTTCGCAACTACGTTAATTTTTCACATATTCTGCAATACAATTAAAACATACATTGATATATAGGAGACGCCAATGAGCGTAGTTACAAACACATGGCAGTTGAACTTGATTAAGGTGGGATTTTGATTTAAAAAGAAATATTCCAGTGACGGACATCGTTGCCATAGCGACTCACAAGATCACAGACGCGTTTTGCCTCTATTGAAACTTGTCAATGCCATGCACTCCATTGTCAACTGCTTAGACGGAATCTGTGAATCCGACCATGTTATAAGTTCTCAGTCATGATTAGATTGCACCTCATAGCAGAAACTGCAGTGAGCCAATGAAGTTGATTACATCATTTCTTATTAATTTGCCATTTATTTAATATCCTAATTACGTTCACCAGTCGACAAATATATATGTATATTTGAAGTCTCTTTGTAGCCATGATCAAATCTGAAACAGAATGAAAATAATTTTAATATCTTTGTTGATAACATAAGCGTTTAATTAATTAATTTGACCGCAAGTAGCTAGAATGCAAAATTTGAATTTGCATGAAACTTAGAGCACGTAGAACATAACCGTTTTCAGATTTCAATTTAGTAGGTTAAAAACCGTAAGAATTAGAAAAAATATTATGCAACTGAGATTTTAAAAACTGTTTGTTGTACTGTGTCGACTATTACGTTTAAAATTTAAGTAATTTGTCTACTTAAAACGCTGCTATTACGCACTTACCATTGTACTACTCTTGTGTTATTTCCATAACTTCTATACATCGCTGTATTAGTCTCATTTTGTATTCATTAAGTGGATGACAATTATCTAATTTCCTCCATATTTATTCTTATTTTCCTTGTCAACAATCTCTACAACCCCCAAAACTTCAATTTTAGTAGTCTTTGCTAGTAAACCTATTTTTATTGCCTTTCCTATATTTTTTCCATTTCGCTATCTACACAACAATTTTACTAATTTAATATTTTATGAAATCATTAATTCACTAATTCACTGCAAATTATTTTCACCTACCCCGTAAATTTAGGGAAATTAACGATTCCCAAGTCATTCCTAGGTTATTTTGTCCTACGCCCTCTTCCGCTTAGCTGAAAGTGCCCTCGGAGCGCTAAACATACGCCAACAAATGCCATTTGCCTGAAGGATAAACAAACACCAATTCAGAAGCATTTCAATTGCCGTTAAATCTATATTCCAAACACTTCAACCTATTATTAAGAGTGGCCAACCGAATATTGAATGTCTCTTTTACTCTGTTTCGATTTTGTCTCATGAACCCAGCAATCGCATTTATTACATTTTTTTGTTAAATTCTTTGCAAATGCAGTCTATTTTTTCTTGTACTACCTCATTGCATTTGTTATCTCAGGAAACCTTTCAAATTTTGACTAGTACCCACCATTTAAATTACACCTTTTATCCTGTCTTATTATTCGTCCGACTTCTGCTATAAGATTATTCCTGATTATTTCTATCCCAGTTGGTACACGTATCCATATAATGAAGCTGCTAAATTACGTGAGTATCAGTGGGAGAGACGGACCACCAACATTCCATGCATGTTTCTGAGATTTATGTGCTTAGGTTAAAGTTATTTAGCGACTTATTCGTTGATATGGATGGAAGCACTCCGTCGGTTACGACGACGAGGGTTCCGGTTGATCCGATCAACGGAACAGCCTGCTCGTGAAATTAACGTGTAAGTGGCTGAGCACTCAACAGACACGTGTACCCTTAACGTATTTCTCGGGGATATTCAGCGTGACACAGAGAGTGACAAGGCCAGCCCTTCGAAATACAAGGTACAACAGAAACAGGAAGTAAGAGTGAGAGAAAGTTGTGGTGAAAGAGTACAGCAGGGATCACCACCATCCCCTGCTGGAGCCTCGTGGAGCTTTTGGTGTTTTCGCTCAATAAACACTCACAACGCCCGGTCTGGGAATCGAAACCGCGATCGTACGACCGCGAGTCCGCTGCCCTATATATTGGGCCATTGCGCCTCCGCCTCGTTGATATATATATACCTCAGCGAAGAGCAAAAGGTTGAGAATAGCTAGTTTTTGTGAACTATATAGTCGTATAGCAACAGATGAGGAACGCCAGAATTGGAAAGTTATGGATAATTACCGACGAAACACATTAATTACTGTACAGTTTAGTGCGATCACCAAGATATCAGCAAAAAGAAATTCATTGCGAGCTTGAGATTAATACGTCCGAGGTCTCAAGGGGAGATAATAGAAAAAGGCTCATTCGTTTATTATTTCCCTTGTTCAGACCAGTCGACGTAACGGACCGTCTTTTGGTAGAAGCTATCGCAGTGTTAATGAGTTATTTCATCGACCCTTTTAGATATCAATTGGTGGGCTCTACTGGACGAGTTAGATAAGATAGACATGTATTCCCTTACGGCTGATGTAGTTTAACTCTTTTTTTCCAAGGCTTGAGTACCAATTGAAAAATTCAAATTTGATTGCAAAGAATCCAAACTAGATCGAAAACATCTATATATATATATATATATATATATATATATATATATATATAACAATTAAGGATAACTTCTTAATAAGGAATCTTAACAAGAAATTATCAGATAGATAGCGTCAAAAACCTCATAAGAGAAAAATTTCGAAAATAATTCTTTCTTATTGAACATATTAATTTATATATAGAGGGCATTATTACACATAAATGCCACACGCTAAGAGGGACATTAGTCATTTCTACCAAAAAATTTTACTGATCATACCGAATGCAATTTTTCAAAGCAAGACATTTAAAAAATGAATTTGGTCTTGTATCACCTGTGATTTCGTACTTACCGTAGTTGCGACCGTACTCATCGGCAAGACTGATTCTGAACATATCATAAATAAACGACCCTGTACCGTCAAAGCCGAACAGCTATCTGTTCCACTCCAGCGAAGCACATGGGAAGTTTACATATAATACATCCGGCAAATGGCAGGCTTCTTCGAATTGCATTTCGGATAGGAGACGTTTTTTCGGAATAAAATTATTTAACAATTAAGGATAACTTCTTAATAAGGAATCTTAACAAGAAATTATCAGGTAGATAGCGTGAAAAACCTCATAAGAGAAAAATTTCGAAAATAATTCTTTCTTATTGAACATATTAATTTATATATAAAGGGCATTATTGCACATACATGCCACACGCTAAGAGGGACATTAGTCATTCCTATCAAAACATTTTACTAATCATACCGAATGCAATTTTTCAAAGCAAGACATTTAAAAAATGATAATTTCTTGTTAAGATTCCTCATTAAGAAGTTATCCTTAATTGTTAAATAATTTTATTCCGAAAAAACTTTTCCTATCCGAAATGCAATTCGAAGAAGCCTGCCATTTACCGGATGTATTATATGTAAACTTCCCATGTGCTTCGCTGGAGTGGAACAGATAGCTGTTCGGCTTTGACGGTACAGGGTCGTTTATTTATGATATGTTCAGAATCAGTCTTGCTGATGAGTACGGTCGCAACTGCGGTAAGTACGAAATCACAGGTGATACAAGACTAAATTCATTTTTTAAATGTCTTGCTTTGAAAAATTGCATTCGGAATGATTAGTAAAATTTTTTGGTAGAAATGACTAATGTCCCTCTTAGCGTGTGGCATGTATGTGTAATAATGCCCTCTATATATAAATTAATATGTTCAATAAGAAAGAATTATTTTCGAAATTTTTCTCTTATGAGGTTTTTCACGCTATCTACCTGATAATTTCTTGTTAAGATTCCTTATTAAGAAGTTATCCTTAATTGTTAAATAATTTTATTCCGAAAAAACTTTTCCTACCCGAAATGCAATTCGAAGAAGCCTGCCATTTACCGGATGTATTATATGTAAACTTCCCATGTGCTTCGCTGGAGTGGAACAGATAGTTGTTCGGCTTTGACGGTACAGGGTCGTTTATTTATGATATGTTCAGAATCAGACTTGCTGATGAGTACGGTCGCAACTGCGGTAAGTACGAAATCACAGGTGATACAAGACTAAATTCATTTTTTAAATGTCTTGCTTTGAAAAATTGCATTCGGTATGATTAGTAAAATCTTTTGGTAGAAATGACTAATGTCCCACTTAGCGTGTGGCATGTATGTGTAATAATGCCCTCTATATATAAATATATATATATATATATATATAGCCAAAAAATGTTTGATATATATATATATATATATATATATATATATATATATCAAATATCAGGACAGCGCTTTACATATCCAGGTTTCAATATACAATTAACCATATTTATCTTTGTCACTACGTACACTTGTTTCCGCTTCAAGCCGGTATGCACCGCAAATTGTGCATCTTGATGTTAATCATCAGTACTCCTTCATCGGAGTAAAATTTAACTGTATTTCAAATACACCACAGAACAGTGCATTATATGTGCGTGTGAGTGCGTGTGTGTGCGTGTCTGTGTATGTGTATGCATATATATATATATATATATGAATAACAGATGAAAAATATGTGTTAACTATTCATTCAATCTAAAAATTCGTGATATACAACTATTCGCTAAATATATATATTTTGTCTTTGATATATTTCTACAGCACTCTTTTCCGTTACTAGTACATGCATTTGTATGCTGACCATATCGCACCCATAACTCTTATTCTGATGTATTTAGACACTGATGCATACTCATAGAATTAATGCGCACACATCTCACATTTCGCATTGGATTTTACCTGCCTTAACTCACTTTGTACCGCATCTCAGTGATCTTCATGCAATCTAATACTTCGTTATTATTTACATTCTCAGCTTCTTTCTTACTTTCTTTTCACCTTTCTATCTTTCAGAAGTTAGATTGATTTTTTTTTACGTGTTATTGACTTGTTATACTATATGTGTGTGTATGTATATATTTTGTCACAAACGGCTGAATTTGAAGGGTAAGACCAAGCGCATTCGTTCAAAGTAACATAGCTGTATTGAATTAACCAGGACCTCTTCTGTAATACAAGATCTTTTGAAATAGACAATGACTGTCAACTCCTCGCCAAAGGATGGGACTAGAGAATAGTATGAATATTCATTAAGTGTGTCAATGAGAGCCGGCGTCATCCTGGTATCATTCCTTTGTAAATAATTACGTAATTAACCTCGAATTAAATGGTATGTACATCTGTTACCGTTTAAATTAAGCAAAAAAAAAAACATTGATGTACATCCAGAAATTTTCCTCGTTACATATTATAGTATTCCCCTTTGCTGTTTTGCATTCTGAAGCCGATTCAATTATATTCGATATACAATGGGGTGAAACATATCGTCCATGCCCACATTCAAAATGTGTAATTTAAAAAAAATGTATGATTCAGAAATCAAATGTGTATCTAGCAATAAAGATATGGGGCGGGGGGGATTTTCGGTAAATAGTTACACCACTCTGTACTTTGAGTTCAAATCTCGCTGCCTGTACCTATATAATTTCAATGAGCGAGAAAAGAATCATACGTTAAAAAAATCTCATCGACTTATTTGCGATGCTACACACTCGGTCATAAATGTATATTAATGTACCAATATAGAAACTCATTAATATATCAAATGGTTATAAATTTAATCTAGTAAATGGCTTACACTGCAATACAACAGCTATTCTGCTAAAGAGGCAACAGCATAAACTAAATTCGATTTTCTGTTTCAGTTATATTATCGGCATAATAATATATTTCTACCTCCTTGTAATGTATAGGCGTTTAAAACTTAAACATAGAAATACCTTTATATTACTATATGAAGTTATTTGGACTTTGAATAAATAGCATATAATTAATAAGTTGCTTTTTTTTTCAGGTAATATATGTAAATGTTCATTTGCTATCTAATTTCCTCTGGAAATATAAATGCAATTTTATGTTGAATCAATATCATAGCTATGAATAATTCCACAGTCTTCTGTTTTGACGAATTAACTGACCGGTTCTGCAAAGGGAATAAATTCAGGTTTTAATGGAATGAAATGATGATTTTGAAAACGAAATATGCTAATTTCAAATGAAATGTTTGTTTGAGAATAAAATATTTACGGTTTTGTTTTGTTTTTGTTTTTTTAATAATTTCTTCTTTAATTTCACATTTGTTAAAACTTAATTGTCAGTTATGAAATCTCATAAATGAAACAAAAGAGAAACGAAATATAACTAATATTAGTAGCAAGGTAGAATAGTATCCTACTTATAGACACTGTGTTTTTGTTGCAGTTTTGAATAAACTGCCGTCATACCAGCAATGACTATACTAACGTTTGAAAAGTATGTATGATTAGATTAAATTATTAAATAGTTTTAATTTTCCTCTTTAATCCGATAAAATATGTTTTTTTATGGTGATTCCGGGAATGTTGCGTAATGGTGATTTCGGGAATGTTGCGTAATCACTCTGCCATTTCTTATCATTTGGTACAATTTCCACTGTCAGCAGATAATACTTTCACAAACCGGATCTTTTTCTACGAAATTAAATTAGCATTACTGACACTAAAAATAGGGCTTCTCTACCACCTTTTGTATTGGGTGAAGAGAAAAATGTGATGAATGTTAATTTCCCCATTCCGATCGGTATTTCTATTCAGACTTAAATGAGATTTGGCTGCTATTTCACTTTCACCAAGTAACTGTGCAATGATGTTTTGATAGCTCATGGCATGTATAGAATCCACTGAACGTACAAAGTTTGAGTTTATTTGCTAGATTTAAGCACATCCTCCTGATTATAGGTTAGCAATGAGGTGCTAAGATTACGGCTGTAAAATCGTGAAATTTACGATTGATATCTTGACTACTACTACTGATGTTATGAACATTTTTTCTTTGCCTTTTCGAGGAAGGAAAATTTACCAAGCGCATTTTTGATTCCCAGGAGAATGTGAAACCAACGAGACAGCAATGTAACATCTAATATCATGTATTTTTAGAATATTGTAGATCATTCCCAGTGGTAACACAAATCAGTTGCTAGGGGTGGCAATACTGGGATTCTGTGCATTTTTATGGTAATAGTCAAATTAGTGGGTCTAAACTATGTTCTATTCTATGGTAATTTAATATAAATAAGAAATATTATGTTAGAATTAAATGCAAAACATAAAAGATAATCGTATCAACTAGAAATATACAAATGCATTTCCATCCTCATCTCAGCTGCAAGGCCATTCGAACCTATTTCACTCACAGACATTGAGAGGAAAGTACTGTCAAATATTCAAAGACAAAAATATAAAATATATTCCGCACAAATGAAAAGGCTAATCATGTCAAGAAGAATTTGGTCAAGTAACATAAAAAAATATATCGATGAAGAAGATGGCTGGAATTTACGCGGTTAATTGTCAAGTTAGATAGAGGGAAACGTTTGCTTCTCAAGGTGTGTAACCACAATGTCTCTTGACTTATGATTTTATATTACATTGAATCAGCTGTATAAGCTATTATTAGATTGTGAATGTAGGTGTCTATTTCAATGTGAACATTTGGATTAGAACTGATTGAATAAAAGGTATGCAAGTAATGAGGCCAGTAGTGACATGATAACTTAGCAATTATTAATTTCTGTCACTTTTGTCAATTTTAAGGAAATGCACTTCTTTACCTGCACATATGCGTGTCAAATAAGAACTGCAATCGAAATTAAACTCATTTTAAAATACTATTTTTGGACTTGGCTGTCTGATTTAGTCCTGTAATAATGTTGTCATTTTTTTACGAAAAGGATGTCAGTTTTATATGTAACATCATTCGGACCGAGATTTTCGTAGATTAGTGATATTGATGAAAATGCCGGTGATTTGGAATAGAATGGATTGCAGATCAACAGTGTTTGCACTTGTGTATACGTAAACACATAGGACGGTAGCTAAAAAAGCAGATTTTATCATCCTTGTCTCGCCGCGGGGTGTCCTATCGGCTAACTAGGGAGCATATGCGTGATATTATTTTCTACAACACATAACAAGTAAATCTTCGTAATACGTAATTGGAACTGGTAGGGCTAAAGTAGGTCTGAGCCCTCAATTGCAATAGCAAACACTGAACAAATGGTTTGTAATCTTTTGTATTTAAAATAAAGTGACTATGAAACATCCGCATGATATCAAATTTACGTTCGTCAATCAAAACTGTAAACATATCACTATATTCTACGATCAACAAATCATCTTATAAAACTAATTCACTGTTGATCTGCAATCCATTCTACATAGTGTACTAATAAAACGCGTAAGAAAATCCCTAAATGAAATGGTCATAGTGAATATATATGTGTGATTTAACTTAAAATTAAAAGTTGTTTACGTGTCACTGAATACAATCGTTTCGCGTCTACTATTTTCTATTGCCCGTCGAATAATCAAGTCCCTGAAGACGATGTCATATTTATCAGTTTAGGTGGGAGAGTAATACGAACTTAGAGTATATCAATGCGTGTAACTAAATACGTAAATATATTTGTAACTATTTGTTACTTTGTTCATGTAGGTCAGTACGTTCATCGGAAAATATGTCAGATTATCTTAAGAGAAATCAAACTGTTGCATGGAATGTATGAATATTAGGTATGTATATATATGTTACTTCATCAATGCATGTCTGCGAATTATAACGTGTGTGTGTATAAGTTACAGCATTATTTTTCAAAGCTTCCCACATCACCAGGAGCCTAATGTAACGCAATAGATTTTCCTACATAGTGAATACAAAACATGTACATACACATCTACATATCAAATATTTTTCACAGATCTCTCCATATTTAAATAAATAATAATAGATTGGTTCGGTCAAATTCATAATAATGGAGATGGTAATGGATGGGCTAGCGATATAAAATGAGAATTCTCGTGTACAATACTATAATTTCCTGTTATATAATTGACAAAAGAGAAATAGTCGAGATTCGAAAATAATTACTATTCAAGGGAAGGTTATATTAAGATCTGGTTAATTTAGTGAATCTGTTAAAATTTTTGCTTAATTTCTGAAGAAATACATGGCCTGTGAAAAACAACCAAACGCTTATCAAGCTTAAATTAGATAAACGTATTCAAAATAACTCTCAATAGAGATTGCTATTAAAGATTATTCTACAACGCACAGCTAATGCATGTGCTCACTCTGCCCATTTACTGCAAACAACAGAATATTTCATATCTAAATATTTCTGGGCGTCTTGCAAATCGCTCACATAGCTTCTCTTCTTTCTATATGTAACTTTAGAAGAAAAAATATATATAAATTCGTACATTTGAAGGTAGAGGCGCTGAAACTGAATTTACAATTTCCTAGGATATGTTTAATATGAATAATATGAAAAAAGATTATTCGCTCGAGTATGTTAGGAATGATATATTTCCAAAAAATATTTTTACTAAAAGAAAACGGTTTCAAATTAAGAAAAGTAAGTAATTTACTGTGGCTGAAGAAATGTATTGTGCAGTAAGAGTTAATTTGATCTCCGAAACTATTGAATTATATATCAATCGTTTGTTCTAGTACAGCTTCCAAGTTGCAACGAGTACGACCGTATAACCATCTAGTTATTCTAAACTAATATACATTCAGTGTTTTATCATGATTGGTGATATTTATTTTATATGACAGTATTTATTTCAATGATGGTTTTACTGATTACTTTTTCTTTCAATTAAATATGTATGTAGTTTTAGAGAAAATCTTTAATGTCAATTCGTCGCAGATTCTGCAAAAGCATTTATCATCAGTAGTCTTGGGGATGACACACATTCAAAACTGGGTGATTGTAATTGCCATGGACAGCACGACATTACGTATTTAAAATCAAGTTTTTCTCTCACTAAATATATGAATATATGAATTAAGGGTATTTACTACTTTGATAGAGAAAATGTACGCTACATTGGTGTTCGACTGCTTGACATTCACGTTGCGGCCACAGAGTCACCACGCAGAAGAAAATTACAATTACCTATAGCAGTTGTTTTCAATGTATACCTCCTGTCTCAAAATCTTTAAATCCCAGTTTATCAGTAGGACACTTGAGAAACTGTAGGTCAGGTGTATAGTGTGATTACTGATTGCAATAATATTACCAATGGTAGAAGACGAAATGAAGCTCATTTTGGTGTTCTAGATGACTGAACACGTTTTAACGCTTTTCACATCCAATTATGAAATATTTGGCTGCGAGAGAGTTTACTTTGATCCTATTGTTTAATAAGACTACCTATCAATTGTTTTTGCTTTATATTTTCATCACAAATAAGCTACAAGGAACGGCAAACAGTTTTCCTAACCCATTCTCCTGGAAAGGTATAATGGAGGGTATCTCGTTTCTAATAGATTCCAGAAAATGTTCTCTAATATTTTTAGTGGATTCCTGAAGCTCAGACGTGTATCTTTGGATATCATTTGATGTACATAAATTTCATTAATTTTTATATGGTTCATTATATTAAATAAACGTTGATATTCATTTATAATCTAAGTCACGTTTTTATTTTCGACAACAACTTTGTTAACTCTTTGTTCTATAAACACAGCGTGATGATAAAGTATTAAAATTTATCTCATGTATTAGGATAATATAGCACAACATTATGCAGAGAGTATAGAATATTATCCACTTTAGTTACCGTACAATGACCTCTATTTCGGGGGATAGCATAACACTCGATTTCAAAGTTTGGTATCAAATCCTCTAGCATGTTCCGTATGTATATCAAGGTATATCTCTTCCGTTTTCAATCCAGGGAGTAGACTCGTAGCACTTTCAATGTCCATCAGAAGCTCAACCGATCCATTAGTGCAATGTTCCTGTTATAGCATCGCTGAAATGCCTTCACTTCTGCTATTAATTGAAAAGTATGAGCAGACCGCAGTTCATTAGGGGTATTCCATTCAGCTGAGGACAAATGTCCTCCATAGAACGAGAATAGTTTCCTGATCTCTTCTTCTGAGAATTCTCAGAAAGCAAACTACCATTTACTTGCGCATTGCTCCATCTTGGTGATGAGTTCATGAAACGAGGCGCTGTTTCTCATATCAATACCCTCATCAGGCATTGCATTTGACTCTGTGATTGCCACTCCTTTTCGTTGAAAACCTGATTTTAGCACCATGTTAGTGACGCTGGTTCATAGCGTAGGACTTGGTATGTTCCTGCATTAAATTGCATGTTTTCTTAGTTGACGGCAAACTGCAGCTGCCCTAAGAGAATTCTCTAAGGCACTCCATTCGCTATTCTACTCTCCTTCGAGAGGTTCCCATTGGCTGTCACTGCCTAACTTCTTTCTTTGAAGAAGTCATGTAATCACTGTCTCATTTTAACGACTATACATACTCTCCTAGTTTATGACACATCATCCCATGTTCAACCTAATCAAAAGCTTCTGCTAAGTCGAGGTGTATCACATATACGCCTGAGCGATTCATTAGTTGTTTCAAAACCCATTCCTAAAGATGCAGAAGCTGTGTAAGGCGTCTTCTTCTTGAGCTTCTTCCTAACAATGCGTTCCATAAATCCTCTCTAACATGTGAGGTTAGATGGTCAGGTCTATAATTTATAGCATCGGCTCTACTACCACATTTATGGCTGAGGCATAGTATGCCTTCCTTTATTTACTTGGAATTTTCACAAATTGAAGGACGATTAGGAAGAGGTTCTGCTGTAACTTTGCCAGAACCCCCTCGCATTCCTTCGGGAACACTGCTGGGAAGATGAGTATCAATCGGGTGCTTGACTGAGTTTAAGCTCATTTCACCAGTGGCTGGTGTATATCTATGTGCAGGTGTTTCTTTGCGTCATTGTTTGTTCTCTCCGTCATTGTTTGACAATCGCTGCTGGTGTGTTTATCTATCTGTTATTTAATAGTCCGGCAAGGATATCGAATATATAAGTACCAAGCTTAGAATAAGTCGAAAAGTCGAAAAGAACTTCAATCAGACAAACAATATTGTCTCCATTTTATATTTTAATTTCACGTAGGCGCCTTGTTTCATTTTGAGTTTGTCTACTACACATTATAGTACGGTCAGTTGGGCACCGTCTGTGAGTAAAAACAAGAACACCATTATGCACTTTCCTGTGCCAGGAATTTGGGAACAACATTCTGTACTACCAAGCATTCGCACAGGAATCTCCAATACAAATATTTAATAGTGTTTGAGTGTCAATCTGAGGACAGTGAAGAGATTTCGGAAAGAGCTGGATAAATCTAATTTTTGTTATGAAGGTACGGCGGATCAGAAAACACATTTCGATCTTTCTAAGAGAAACACTCCTGAATTTGTTGGGGAGATTAAGGCCATGATTGGTAACGATCCCTCAAAGTTAATCACGTCCATTGCCGAGGACATGGCAGTATCTGAGTTTCTTATCAGACAGGTAATGCATGAACACATTCGATATTCCTCATACAACGTGAGGAAGGGCAAATTTTTATCCCAAGCTATGATGAACAAGAGACAAGACCGTGCTACAAAGCTTTTGAACAAACTCAAGCATCCCCTCCAATCGAACATGCTTTGGTTTTTCTGAGACGAGAAGAATTTCTGCCAGGGTTAGATGGTGAAGACACAGAACAACCGTTAGCTTGCCATATCCCCAAAATATATATACCGCATGTGATAAAAAGCAATCATCCAGCCAACAAAATGGTGTTTGCAGTCGTAACTAGTGATGGTGACGTTATATTTGCATTTGTCTTCTCACACGGTCTCACACTCAAGACGGAGGTCTACATGAAGTGCCTGAACGAGGTAGTGCTGCTCTGGGTGAAGAGGGCGACTGCTGAAAGACCCTATGTCTAGCAACAAGACTCTGCACCATGTCACTCAAACAGGAACACTCAGTCAAAGCTATCAGTCAATTTCTGCGACCATATCACCCCTAACATCTGGCCACCTAACGCATCACACTGCACATCCCTTCATTATTATTGAGCGAGAGAACAACAAAACTCCTTGTTACACCAAAGATGAACTGAAGGAAAGGATTATTATAGCATTCACCAAATTAAACAAGGAGACAGTCCAGAAGAGATGCAGGAGATTCTGAAGTCGAGTGGAGGTCGCGGTGGAAGCTAATGGCGATTTTATTGAATAAATTTACTCTTTAATATTTCAAGATACTTTTATTTATTTTTGGTAAATATATCGGTAAAATGATCGACAGTGTTATTGTTAATTTTTACGTAATTTAGACGACAGATATATATATATATATATATATATATATATATATATATATAAGTTTAACAATTAAGGATAATCTCTTAATAAGGGATCTTAACAAGAAATTATCAGGTAGCTAGCGTGAAAACCTCATAAAAGAAAAGAATCCGAAAATAATTTTTTTCTTCTGAACAATTAATTATATCTATATTGTATAGAGGGCATTATTACACATAAATGCCTCACACTAGGAGGGACAGAGTCATTACTACCAAAATTATACTAATCATACCCAAATGCAGTTTTTCAAAGCAAGACATTTAAAAATGAATTATGTTCTGTATCACCGTGATTTCACATACAACTTGCGTCTAATGATCGTCAGCAGAACTGATTCTGAATACATCATAAATAAACTAACCTTACGTAGCGAAGACGAACAGACACTGCTCACTCCGGCCAAGCACACGGAATGTTTATAAATCATATATCCGGTAAATGGCGGGCTTTTTACGAACTGCATGTCGGGCAATGAAAAGCACTTCGGAATAAGTTTAACAATTAAGGATAATCTCTTAATAAGGGATCTTAGTGATACAGAACATAATTCATTTTTAAATGTCTTGCTTTGAAAAACTGCATTTGGGTATGATTAGTATAATTTTGGTAGTAATGACTCTGTCCCTCCTAGTGTGAGGCATTTATGTGTAATAATGCCCTCTATACAATATAGATATAATTAATTTGTTCAGAAGAAAAAAATTATTTTCGGATTCTTTTCTTTTATGAGGTTTTCACGCTAGCTACCTGATAATTTCTTGTTAAGATCCCTTATTAAGAGATTATCCTTAATTGTTAAACTTATTCCGAAGTGCTTTTCATTGCCCGACATGCAGTTCGTAAAAAGCCCGCCATTAACCGGATATATGATTTATAAACATTCCGTGTGCTTGGCCGGAGTGAGCAGTTGTCTGTTCGTCTTCGCTACGTAAGGTTAGTTTATTTATGATGTATTCAGAATCAGTTCTGCTGACGATCATTAGACGCAAGTTGTATGTGAAATCACGGTGATACAGAACATAATTCATTTTTAAATGTCTTGCTTTGAAAAACTGCATTTGGGTATGATTAGTATAATTTTGGTAGTAATGACTCTGTCCCTCCTAGTGTGAGGCATTTATGTGTAATAATGCCCTCTATACAATATAGATATAATTAATTTGTTCAGAAGAAAAAAATTATTTTCGGATTCTTTTCTTTTATGAGGTTTTCACGCTAGCTACCTGATAATTTCTTGTTAAGATCCCTATTAAGAGATTATCCTTAATTGTTAAACTTATTCCGAAGTGCTTTTCATTGCCCGACATGCAGTTCGTAAAAAGCCCGCCATTTACCGGATATATGATTTATAAACATTCCGTGTGCTTGGCCGGAGTGAGCAGTTGTCTGTTCGTCTTCGCTACGTAAGGTTAGTTTATTTATGATGTATTCAGAATCAGTTCTGCTGACGATCATTAGACGCAAGTTGTATGTGAAATCACGGTGATACAGAACATAATTCATTTTTAAATGTCTTGCTTTGAAAAACTGCATTTGGGTATGATTAGTATAATTTTGGTAGTAATGACTCTGTCCTCCTAGTGTGAGGCATTTATGTGTATAATGCCCTCTATACATATAGATATAATTAATTTGTTCAGAAGAAAAAAATTATTTTCGGATTCTTTTCTTTTATGAGTTTTCACGCTAGCTACCTGATAATTTCTTGTTAAGATCCCTTATTAAGAGATTATCCTTAATTGTTAAACTTATTCCGAAGTGCTTTTCATTGCCCGACATGCAGTTCGTAAAAAGCCCGCCATTTACCGATATATGATTTATAAACATTCCGTGTGCTTGGCCGGAGTGAGCAGTTGTCTGTTCGTCTTCGCTACGTAAGGTTAGTTTATTTATGATGTATTCAGAATCAGTTCTGCTGACGATCATTAGACGCAAGTTGTATGTGAAATCACGGTGATACAGAACATAATTCATTTTTAAATGTCTTGCTTTGAAAAACTGCATTTGGTATGATTAGTATAATTTTGGTAGTAATGACTCTGTCCCTCCTAGTGTGAGGCATTTATGTGTAATAATGCCCTCTATACAATATAGATATAATTAATTTGTTCAGAAGAAAAAAATTATTTTCGGATTCTTTTCTTTTATGAGGTTTTCACGCTAGCTACCTGATAATTTCTTGTTAAGATCCCTTATTAAGAGATTATCCTTAATTGTTAAACTTATTCCGAGTGCTTTTCATTGCCCGACATGCAGTTCGTAAAAAGCCCGCCATTTACCGGATATATGATTTATAAACATTCCGTGTGCTTGGCCGGAGTGAGCAGTTGTCTGTTCGTCTTCGCTACGTAAGGTTAGTTTATTTATGATGTATTCAGAATCAGTTCTGCTGACGATCATTAGACGCAAGTTGTATGTGAAATCACGGTGATACAGAACATAATTCATTTTTAAATGTCTTGCTTTGAAAAACTGCATTTGGGTATGATTAGTATAATTTTGGTAGTAATGACTCTGTCCCTCCTAGTGTGAGGCATTTATGTGTAATAATGCCCTCTATACAATATAGATATAATTAATTTGTTCAGAAGAAAAAAATTATTTTCGGATTCTTTTCTTTTATGAGGTTTTCACGCTAGCTACCTGATAATTTCTTGTTAAGATCCCTTATTAAGAGATTATCCTTAATTGTTAAACTTATTCCGAAGTGCTTTTCATTGCCCGACATGCAGTTCGTAAAAAGCCCGCCATTTACCGGATATATGATTTATAAACATTCCGTGTGCTTGGCCGGAGTGAGCAGTTGTCTGTTCGTCTTCGCTACGTAAGGTTAGTTTATTTATGATGTATTCAGAATCAGTTCTGCTGACGATCATTAGACGCAAGTTGTATGTGAAATCACGGTGATACAGAACATAATTCATTTTTAAATGTCTTGCTTTGAAAAATACACGTATATATATATATATACGTGTACACACAGACATACAAACCTCTGTATGTAGGTCTATATGTTTATACGTATATTCAATTATTCTTTATGGTAAATTATATATAAGTCAGAAAGCACACTGTATCGGGAAAATAAATTGTCGCACATCGTTGTATTATTATATTTTGGTCTTGAATTATTGCTATGTTTTTCATTCTGCCAACGGGACACTTTTATGAATTAGCTCTGAATGCATATTTTGTTTAATTAATGTCGATTCCTTTACCCCAAAGCCGAAACTAACGCTATGTAGCAGATATTTCGTTAATGTATTCGTAAGAGGTGAAGCGATTTTATTCATTTATGAACATAATGTTGTTTGTATCTGAAAACGCTTTTTAAAATTTTATATAGATATTCCTACTACGTTAGTCGTTTAGAGTTACTATTGTCGCAGATCAAAGTTTCCTGTACTAAATATGCTGATGCCAAATGTGTACAGAATATTTTGATATTTTTCAATAATATAACGAGTTCACAGAATATAAATAGCACATAGAAGTTTGATAAAATATTTTGGTTCAGTGATGCTTTGCGATTTCTGAAATGCAATACAAATCTATTTGATCATAATTATATGAGATGAAATTGAATTGAAACATGTTCTTGCGCACTACGTTTTAGGATATTTTAGGTATTGTCTTAACGTATCTGTATTTATTCATCTACTGTGAATTTCAATTTCATAACAGCTGTTGTCATTGAGAAAATTCCTTAACCATTTGGTATTCTGAAAGTTAAGATAATCAAGAGGAAATTATAACTTCTATATCAGTAAATGAAATATGTCAAGATGTTAACTACGTATTTTGGGGATAAAATAATAGTTATCATAGTGGAAATCAGGAAATGCTAGACATAAATTCAAAATATAATTTTAGTATGTACCACAGAATAATAGCGCCAATGCCACTTTGAATTTGTATGGTAGCTCAGTAATTATACCCGTAATATATTAAGATCTTCTCATTCGACTGACATAGTAACTAACTTCCTATATGGATGTCGCCAAACATACTTCTTTGCATAATGTAATGAAAATGCTATTAACTGAAGGCCTCAAGCAAATAAAATCTAAAACCACATTTCTACAAGACGTGCTTGTTAATTACTCTCGTAGTTTCTGTAGTAAGTATGAATGTATTCATGGCATTCTTTCTTCTTTCATTCCACTCTCTTATACTCTTATACTCTTATACTTGTTTCAGTCATTTGACTGTGGCCATGCTGGAGCACTGCCTTTAGACGAGCAAATCGACCCCGGGACTTATTCTTTGTAAGCCCAGTACTTATTCTATCGGTCTCTTTTGCCAAACCGCTAAGTTACGGAGACATAAACACACCAGCATCGGTTATCAAGCAATGTTGGGGGGACAAACACAGGCACACAAACACGTACACACACACATATATATATATACATATATACGACAGGCTTCTTTCAGTTTCCGTCTACCAAATCCACTCACAAGGCATTGGTCGGCCTGGGGCTATAGCAGAAGACACTTGCCCAAGAAACCACGCAGTGGGACTGAACCCGGAACCATGTGGTTGGTAAGCAAGCTACTTACCACACAGCTACTCCACAAAAACTATTTACCCATTTCTTGTCGAAAATATAATCGAAACAGGCTATAAAAAACCTTATAATTTTACAATAGCATAAAAACGATATAAATATAATTCGATCATTAAAATGTGTTTTTCTTTTCTTTTTCTCTCAGTTTTACCCAGTTCGGAAATTCATCTCCAAACAAAGAATTTTTCAAGCAGCTGTATTTTGTCTGCGAGTCATTTATGAAATTCCATTACGTTTTGTTCTTCGCTGTGTTCTATGACTTTTAACAATCCATTTGACTGTAACTTAATAACATCTAGATGAAAATATGACAGAAGATGCGATTTTGTGTTAGACAAATCACAATCTAATAACTACTACACAGAAACGGCTTTGTAAAATGCTTGTTTCTTCTTTCATCGATATTTTTGGAAAAAAATGTTTGAACTGAAGCTTAAAACTAGTATGAGTGCTTGGAACAAATTCACAATGATATTTGAGGTTTGCTCCTTAGCTATATTTTGAGCTACACAAAACTCATTCCAGTTGTTTAACTTCATCTGGGAGTGATATTAAACTGAAAATATATGTCTTGTTTTGGACACTTGAATTCTTTAGACTTATCGATATTTTGTACCGTGAACATAATATTTCCATAAACATATACACAGAAATTAAAACAATATTTTAACTACATTTGCAAATTTGTTACGTACACGAATATACTCGTCTATGCTCATAAGTAACTCCGCAAACTAAATATTTTATTTCATTCACTGTTGTTACCTATATTCGTGTTGTTGCACAAACTTAAGAAAATTTACGTAACTACCTTCTTCCATTTCGACATAATTTAGAATAACGAATATAAATCCGAACTGACAAAAAAATCAAAAGTAGTCTACAACAACCACAATATCATCAGTAGAAAACCAAGCACATCTACAATAACAACTAACATAGTTCCAACAACAACTACAAGGACAACCACAGCAACAAGAACCTCTAAGCCACTCTAACAGAACTGACTCAACACCAACACCACTACTGCTACTATTCACAGTGACCGACCTCAACCACTCCTTTTTCTCTCTCACACTACCACAGATCCAACGTCAACACTACCAAAAACTACTTCCAGTAGCCAGCCTCAAGCACTCCCTCTTCCCATCTTCTATTACCCCTAAGTCATCAAAGTCAAACAAATCTAAACTTAATTATATTTACAATCCATTGCCCCTTAAATCACTCATTTGTCTCAATTGAAATTCAAAAATATACCTATTTCTTTACTACCCACAAGGGGCTAAACACAGAGAGGACAAACAAGGACAGACAAACGGATTAAGTCGATTACATCGACCCCAGTGCGTAACTGGTACTTATTTTATCGACCCCGAAAGGATGAAAGGCAAAGTCGACCTCGGCGGAATTTGAACTCAGAACGTAGCGGAAGACGAAATACCGCTAAGCATTTCGCCCGGCGCGCTAACGTTTCTGCCAGCTCGCCGCCTTAAAAAAAACCCCAAAAAACATCCCTTTTACACGAGATGAAACGAACATATCGTGCCTGCAACTTCATTCGTCTCCCCGGGACAAACGATTTGTCCTTATCTACAATCATTTAGATAAGGTCTCTGTTGGTCTATATTTTAACATATTAACAGATAGATTTTTTTTTTTAGTATTACGTGTTCTTCTTCTAATGTGAATAAAATAAGTATTTGTAAGGTAATGGGGTGACTGAATTGGTTAAGAGACGCTTCAGTCGAATGTTTGCACTGAGTAGAAAAGAAAAGTTATAACAGAAGTAGAGAAACTAAATTAATTCATTAGAGTTGAATGTAATGTAGGAAAAAGAAAACCACCATCTTTCATCTCTGGTTAACGTTAATATTCCAATACGTAATATGAGCAATATCTGCTGAAGAAGAAAATGCATAGTTAAGGAAATCTAAGTTAAACACACACTAATTTAAGTTAGAGTATCAAACGAAATTAGGAAAGAACTTTAACGCAATCATCGTTAACACGAGAATCAATCATCTGTATAACAATTTCTATTCCCCGGTTTTGAAATATATGTCTACTGATATTAAAGTATAGGTTTAAGTGTTTGATTGGTGAGTTGTGTTGAAAGTAAATCTAATTACATTCTAATCAGTGCTGCAATGGCTTATGTGCAAATACCGATCTGATTATCTCATTTGCATTGTCTCCTAGTAAATTTTAACCACACTTTATTTTCTTCCTCGAAATTTGTGCGACTATAATTAACTGCTTAAACATAAGCACAAACATGTCTACAACTTACACAAACTTTCATATACTCAACCCCACAGCGTCACAAATACACCCTTTACACACATATACAGAAACACATACTCTCATACAATCATACAGACATGCATTCATATATACAATTGTGCAAACACACATACCATAGAAACACACCCACGTTCATATATACGACGATTGCACACCGATGCTTGTCTGTATAAATATTAAACTCTGTGTGTAGATCTCTCTCTCTCTCTCTCTCTCTCTCTTTCTTTCTCTCTCTCTCTCTTTCTCTCCCACTTTCACTCTGTCTTTGCCTTACATAGGGAGAGACAAAAAGTCACTTATTAATTTCGTTACATGAAATATATATACGTATATAAAGTATAAATTATCTAAATGCATATATATATAATGCATATATATTTCTTTTATCAGTTTCAGCTCAAAGATGTGGGGATGCTGGGGCACCACCGTTTTATTAGTGAGAATCTCTTCCGATATGTGGCATTTGGTGAGTAAGAGAGTTTGATGTCACTACCCTCATTTGCGCCTCCTGTCGTGAGGCAGGTTCATCTGGGACTCTCGACAGAAAAAGATCCAGTTTTGACTTTCCCAGTAACTCAGCTGTTGCAATGAAGAACTTCACGGTCTGCTGTTAATTTTACACTGTGAGGTGACCGTAGCTGGGAGCAGTAGTCCAGGTGGCTGAGGAAAAATATGCTCCAGAGGACCATCATGGCTTCCTTCTCTCTGGTCCTGAAGGTTCTCAGGATCCATCCAGACAGCCGTCTGCAATTTCTCGCCATCTTGGTAATGTCCACTTCGAAAGAGGTACTATCATTCATGTTGATATTCAGATCCCGCACTGATTTAGGTTCTGGGATTATAAACCCCCGTGGGCTAGGTACCCTGTAAGTTTCACAATCAGTTTTGGGCGCTGCTAGCGTAGGACTTGGAATTTACCCGCATTGAACTGCATATCATTGTCCTCAGCCCATCTGTAAATTTTATGTCAGGATATAGGCGTGCTTCCATATATTGATGTCCCCATTAAATTTACTCATTTCAGAACCCCCACTCCACCCCGCCGCATAACATAATTTAGAAACTTTATACTAACTTCGCACGTCTTTAGATTGTATCTGCTTGTACTATGTACTGTAGTAGCTGCTTTCCTACTTACTGTTATTGCTTTTAAGTATATTTCTGTATGAATAGAAATGTAATTTGTGGTAGGTCCCATATGTAGGCACCGAAGCAAGGGTAGATATATTGACAAGGTTAGTAATATTAGCAAAATAATAATAATAATAATAATAATAATAATAATAATAATAATAATAATAATAATAATAATAATAATATTGAGCAAACTGTAGCAAGACCCTCTATCTGTAACTGTAATACTAATTAGAATGTGACAGTGATTAATTGTAATCATTTAATTATTTTGGGGATTTGTACTTATGCCTTCTCATAGGGCCACTAGGATAAATGTATTTAGGGATGTTTAAACAATTACCGTTTGTCTATTAAGATCACCGCTTGGGTACTATGGCTGTTATTTCAGAAGATAGACTTAATATGACATTTCTCCAATGTAAAGTCAATGCCCTAGCCATTACCTCCCCTTAACGGTAGTCTCCTCTTAGCCATAGTGCCTTCCTTCGCATGATGCTTGTTTACATGTTTGGTTGTTGTATTTATAATGTCCTCAGCGGCCACTTATAGCATATGTTAATTCTCCATTCTTATAGCATTGAAGATAACCTTAAGGACCAGGTTGTGTCTCCATGTATACCTATTTCTTTACTACCCACAAGGGGTTAAACACAGAGGAGACAAACAAGGACAGATACATGGATTAAGTCGATTACACGGCCCAAGTGCGTAACTGGTGCTTATTTAATCGACCCCGAAAGGATGAAAGGCCAAGTCAACCTCGGTGGAATCTGAACTCAGAACTTAACGGCAGACGAAATACGGCTACGGCGTGCTAACGTTTCTGCCAGCTCGCCGCCTTCTCCATGTATACCTGTTCAATGATAGTGAACAGTTGGAAAGAATATGTTTCAGTGTAGCGACCTTTCCTACTTTGCATATATCATTCTCTGAGACGTTCCACGTTACTAGATTTGTAGGTCATTGCAAAACATCATAGGATAAACGAATCAAAAATCTTAGCCGAGATGAGGTCCACTTCCATATTTCATCCCATATAATTCCCCTTTCAACAACATGCTCCTCCCATCCTGTCATGTATCCTTGTTGAATACATTGGGTCAAATGAAGCTCTTTTTCTCTCTGCTTCCTCCGTTTTGACGCTGTTGTTAACAACAGATCTGCGTTCGCTCAGCATCATACTTGCAAACGGTCTGAACTATTCTGCGCCAAAACTGAGCCCCATCCGATGAATTTCCATTGCACCCATCATATCTCGGTTTGTAAGAGAAGACAGGATATTATCAGTACCTGCTTCTGCTTTCCACTTCCTGGATGTTTTTACCTCAGGTGGATTACACCTGATTTCCATGCCCTTCGAATCTTTCAGCTTCATCACCGTTCTTACCTTCCCCAGTTTATATATTTCGACTATTGACGCCAGTGGTTACTGCAACGAGCCTCTTTTACGACAAAGAGCTGAACTGCTCAATATCCGAGGTAGGCCTAGCCACTTTCTAAAGAACACATTATAATTTTGTTCAATGATTTGAACTCGTGACAATGCTACCACGTATATTAAAAGTGGCCACGAATAAAAGGTGATGAAACCTAACAGTGTAATAGGAATGAAGTCGAATGAAGAAAAATATATGGAATAAAATAATGCATAATAAAGGTGACTAAGAATTTAAAACAATGGAGCTAAAATAATATAAACATAAATATATAAAAATGCAAGAAAAGAAATATAGAAAATAAAGTGTAAGGTAACCAAGAATAGAGTCCATTCAAGCCCATCTCTACGATGCTGTTTCACATCGTTTATATCCATTAAGGAAATCCAAAGGCGACACCTTTTCATCTGGCGAAAACTTGCAAAGGTTTCACATTTCTGGTTATCACATTGTTCAAATAAAAGCGAGAGAGAGAGAAATAGATAGGGGAACAAAGAGACAGAAAGACTAATAATGAACGCGTTTGTGTCTTAGAAATATATGTGTGCATGTACGTATGTATATATACACGTGTGTATTATCTATTTATCAGTCCATCTAGCTATATGTCTTTCTGGCTATCTCTTTCTCTGCCTATCTATCTATCTATCTATCTATATATCTATCTATCTATATATCTATCTATCTATCTATCTATCTATCTATCTATCTATCTATCTATCTATCTATCTATCTATCTATCTATCTATCTATCTATCTATCTGTCTGTCTGTCTATTAATCTATCTCTTTCTCTTTACCGGGCATTACTCCATAGGATTATAATTTATTCCGCAGTCTTCAAAATCATCTGGACGGAAAAAATATATGAATTCTGTAGACTAGGTTAGAACAGTAATGGAGGAGTATATTTTGGCACGGAATCTTGGAAGAGGGACCTTGCAAGTCTACCGGTGAGATGGAAGAGCGTTGTAGAAGGAGAGTATATTTTAGATTAAGGAACGAAATTTGTTTATCTTAATTTTGAAAAATAGAAGTATAAAAAGACCGCATTATTTATGGGATGAGCCAATATTGATAAACTAGCCAATCTCGCCAAGAAAGAGACTATAGTAGAGTAAATTATTTAGGTTTTTAAATAAATGAAGTGAAAATAATTGCTACGCGTAATACAAGCCGAGTAGTAGTAGTTGAAGTGGTAGTAGTAGTAGTAGTAGCTGCAGTAGCAGGAGAAGCAGCATAAGCAGCAGCAGCAGTAGCAGTAGTAGTAGTAGTAGTAGTAGTAGTAGTAAGTAGTAGTAGTAGCAGCAGCAGCAGCACAGATATTTTCGATGCATGTATTTCGTATAAAGTATAATGTGGAGTAGTCCAACGGGCTGATTTGCTATAGATATTTAAAGTGTCAAGCGTTTCGTCCGTACGTTCTTCTTCTGCAGACGAAAATATGCACACATGCACAAAAAAAGAGAAAGAAATCATTACTTTATTCGAAACATTTTCTTTTAAAATCGAAGTCCACATACGCATTTTAACAATTAACGAGAAAAAAGAAATTTTGCTGAATGTTTTGTGAAAAGCTCTTCTTAATCTTAGAATAATTGCCATTCTTGATATATTGCAACAATTCCCATCAAGGATGCGGGTACCATGCGCCTTATTATGGACAAGCACTATACGTCTGAAATGATTAGCGAGGATTTGGAAAATATATCCAAATCTAAGTATCTGACAATGCGATTAGTCAATACAGGCACTCACGGAAGTAAAGTTGAGTTTTCAACATAATGACATCGAAACAGATCCGTATTCAGAATATTTAGTCAGAAAGTTAATAAATTTCCATACACATAGGCGTACAAAGACTATGATTGAAGGGCTTATATGTATTCTCACTAAATTTGTACATCTTAATAACCGCCAATTGTGACATATCTCCCGTAATGTGGCTTCAGGTTCTCATCTACAAATAGAACATTACAAAAAAGCTATGAATAGAAGAAAACAATGCTGCATGGATAAAATAGTTATAGAAATGGTAAAACACAATAAAAGAACGAAGTAATAATACAAATCCAACAAAGCTTTGTAAGGTACATTAGGAGTATTACACGAAGCATACACATGCTGGCTATATCAAGATAGAAATATCGTCAAAAGGATTTATTGAATGAAATACAATATGAAATACGCCCACAGTATGGCAGGAATAATAGTATACAAGAATATAAAGGCAAATGTAAAAGTTCTCGTTTTCAAATGAATACAAAGACGCAAACCTTTAAAGCACTGAATAAACTTGAGATAAACAATGCTAGTAAACAAACAATGCTATGTGTAGATCCATATCGAAACACAGAAGTAGTACATTAAAAATATATATACATATAACATGAGTGTAGACACACAAACACGCATGCACACACACGTATGTGCGTGAGTGCGTATGTATGTGCGTAAGTGTGTGTATGGATGTATATATATATATATCTGTGCGTGTATGGGTGTGTATATCTTAGTGCCTGAGTGCGTTGTTGAAACCGCCATTCTAACTTGGCTTCTGTACGAAAATATCAACAAATGTATATAACTAATCAGGCGATGGTTCTGAAACAGACATATAATAACTGTTTCATGTTAAACTGTAACGTTCTGTGAACCTAAGTTCGTGAAAAGGAAATAAGGTATCAGAGAATCATGTAGAAATATATGCACACAGATGTACAATTACACAGCACACATGTAGACATACAGTCATTCAGTCAGAAACATCTAACATTCTATATATCTGTGCAGCTACGTACATATTTCTCTAATTATTTATACATATATATGTATACATGTAGGAACGTATATATATACGTGCATGTACGTATGCATATATGCACATGTGTATTATCGATTTATCAGTCCATCTAGCTATATGTCTTTCTAGCTATCTGTCTGTCTATCTATCTATCTATCTATCTATTTATATATCTATCTATCTATCTATCTATCTATCTATCTATCTATCTATTTATCTATCTGTCTATTAATCTATCTCGTTCACTCTCTCTCTCTCTCTCTCTCTCTCTCTCTCTCTCTCTATATATATATATATATATATATATATATATATATATATATATATATATATAATATATATATATATATTATATATATATATAACAAAGTGTAGTTGTACGGTACTGCACGGGTGAAATTATATATGAAAGAAGGTTTGAAAATGCAATTTTAAAAGATGTTTATTTACTTGACCGGTTTCACTTTTTTAGAGAAAGATTGCCAAAAGTAACATGTAAAAGCTTGGTGGTGTTAGGTACTGGTTGTTACAAAATATTACAATATATATATACATTCTTTGATAATAAGAATATGTTAAGAATATTATACAAGGGAAAATCTTGGGAAAATATTAAAAAGTTTAACAAGTTCATTAAAATATTGGGCACAAAAGATTACAATATATATATACATTCTTAAGAAAATGTTAAAGATAGTTTCCAGAAAGAATTATCAAAATGTTCAGTGGAATGTTGGTATTGTATCTGTATATATATATACACAGAAAATTATAAGTTCAAAAAGGTTAATTTTTAGTAGTAGGGTAGTTTTAAATGACCTGATTCACCATATCATCGTAAAAGACTATTTTTTTTATTTCAAGGGACAGTGTAGGTGTGTTTGGGTGGGGGAAGGAAGAGTGATGTGGAATTGAAAAGAAGTTTTTTTTCTCTTTCAAGTATCAACGATTGGGGGAATTGGTCTTTAGAGGTCAGAATGGTATGAGTGTGTGTGTGTCTTTGTGTGTATATATATATATATATATATATATTATATATATATATATATATATATATATATACATGTTAGTGTTTTTGTGTGGGGGCCGTTTTTGATTTGTCCCAGAGTTTATTGTGGTGTAGGTAAACGTGTCTGTGTGTGTTATACACACACACACATATATACACACATATTCATACATATATATATATATATATATATACATCTATATATATGTGTGTGTGCATATATATATACTTATATATATATATATACATATATTTATTTATATATATGTACATACAGACATAATCGGAGACAAAGGGAGAAAGATATTCTTTTAATAGTTTCAATACTGGATTGGTGAAATAGACAGCATTGCATTGACAAATATTTAGTCAATCACTACAGCAGAAATATTTTTCTCATAGTTTTTCGTTTTGTCTTGTCTTTTCATCATTTTTTTAGCGTTTTTTTAAACAATTTTTAACTCACTATATTTTCTCAAGAAACTTCACTCTCTCAAGCCAGAATTTTGATAAGTATAAATGAAAATCAATTGAGTAAAAAAAAATGTAAATTCGATGCAACCAAACGGCTCACAAGTGTAGTAATCTTTTGTCGATAATGTAAAGAATATGTATTAAATATCTCCTGAGTCTCGAATAAATGTCATTTCCTCTGAATAAAAATTAAATAAGAGACAACGAACCCCGTCGATATGATTTAAGTGGGAAACTACTGTCATGAAATATAAAATTCTCATAGAAATTCAAAATAAACTACATCGCTCTCGGGGAAAATGGAACAAAATTAAAGGTAAACATGATTGTACGCAGCATGAAATAAACTAAATCAAATCAGTTCTATAGACTTGTAAAATATGACGCCTGAATACAATACAAAATGCCATTACATGTCGGATATAGCTCCATTATTTCAGAACATGAAGTAATATGTGGAAATATATATAATCGTCGCAAGCTGATCATATGAATTTACTGATCCGCGTTGTGAAATAATTTCATTGTCTCACACATTCAAATGTAAACTAGTGATATCTAATGCATTATGAATATGCAGCGCAATTGCGAACTATAACGAGCATTAATAAAAATATATTATCTTCTAGAATTTACTTTGAAAAATCTCATGAAATTACACTATTTACTACATCTAATTCTCTTAAGGACCGACAAAAAAATCTACTCATTTACAGATACTTGCATAATATCTCCCTTGAAATTGTAGATTATCCAAAATATATATGAATAAATCGCATATACTACATATAATTTACCGTCAGTATTAGAATTACGTTCTCAGAGGGAAACCGTTTGTTACGTAATGCTCAAATGAGTCGTATGGGGTAATATAACTGACACATCATGTATAGAATCAACGCTACATGCTGAAGTATCTGAACAACGTGACCAACTTACAGCTGTGAAATTCATGAAAAATAACAGTTAAATAGTTATGCCTTTGACAATTCTTGCAACATATTACAACCTTAGATTTTCAGCGCCGAATTTTACAGTATGACTATCGCTCTACTACTTGAGCAGGGAACGAAGAAATAATCTGTGCATTCAATTGCACACCTCAAAAGCGTCCGCGTTGTGGTGTATTGTAGCGCCGTATGAAACACTTATAACAACTACTATTTCTATGTAAGTCATCACAGTATATTAGATCCAAGTAAAAAGGTCGATATTGTCAACTATATCCACAATATTTACAATATTGTACAGAAGTGAGATGAAACATAACGACATATGCGGTAATGGTTGTAAGAGCGAAATAGATTCCCTCCGTACTCTTTGCACGTTAATATAGACTTGATATATAGTAACCCAATAGTATGCAATATGTATTTAAAATATGAAATATAAAGAGTGGCGATATTCTGTCATGAGCATATAGACCCAGTATATGACACGCTAAAGGGTTGGAGAAAATGTTTCACTGGGCCCGTGATAAGTGTGTATTTCATGTGTACATTACTCCACTATGTATTAGAAATGGGAGAATTGGTCTTAAAAGCTTTTAGAACGACGGAAGCTATCATGTTATTCCTGTGGAAAGTCAATCGCAGCTACTCGCCGGGAATCATTCTCTTCTTTGCACAAATTGTGGAAAATTTATTTTCGAAGTAAAGAATTCAGGCGATATTTCACAAAGTTGAATATATGCAGTAACTGATATGTAGAGAATGGAGGTATCTTGGAGTGAATATATTAACAGAGAATCGCAATTTATATCTTAAATAGCTTGGACAATGCTGCATCAGATTTTGTAATTAAACGCAACGATTATTTTACGCGGTCAACACGCCAAAGCGACCACCAGAAGCAACATTGGAAACTGGTGATGGACACTAATGCATATCAAAGGCCATAATCGTTCAACAACACTACACAATCTAATGTTTTGTTGGCTGTAGCATTATTCACTCTCAAAAACTAATTGAACATTCCAAACTGTTGAAAGTACATTATAGCAAAAGCAACATATGAGGGTACATGCCCGGTGCCTATACACACGCGCGCACACACACACACACACACACACACACACCACACACACACACACACATATATATATATATATATATATATATATATGATCGCGGTTTCGATTCCCAAATCGGGCGTTGTGAGTGTTTATTGAGCGAAAACACCTAAAGTTTCACGAGGCTCTGGCAGGGGTGGTGGCGATCCCTGCTGTACTCTTTCGCCACAACTTTTTCTCACTCTTTCTTCTGTTGGCCTGCTTACTCAGCTGGGGGGCGGGCGTCATTTGAAGACTAAAACTATGCGAAGCGCATTGTGACCAGCGATATGTAGCGACATCTGATAGCCTGGTCGGTCATGGTGATCACGCTGATATATATATATATATATATATATATATATATATAAGTGTGTGTATGTGTGTGTATGTGTGTGTTTGAGAGTGTGTGCGCGTATGTGTGTGTGTTTATATACTCATTTTGCAAGATTCTTGATGTGAAATCGTGTGTTGAAACAGATATTGTTGTATTTGGGGATGGTCATGTTGCCAGTTTAGCCAATGGAAAGACACATACTGTATATTTGGTGTCCACATTCGTCAGCTTTATTTTATATTAATTGTATTTCGGCCAGAGTTCTTTCGTCACACTTCTGTGATCTCATCAGTGGTTCTTTGCCTTCTTTTTTCTTGTGTCTCTCCTTACTAACGATCCGCCACAGTAACAATACAATTTTCACTGTTTCCATATACTTGAAAGGCATCCTAAAAGCACAAATTAGATATTAGTATTTTTGACATTATTATTATTTATAAAATAAATATCTAGAAAAGAATTATTTACACAATTATTTACAAATTATGTATAATAGAGTTTGTTTGGAAAATACGACAGCATGATATAGATTTCCACAAAAATAATTCAAAAATAATTAAAAAAATATAAAGAAAATGATATTTATAATCTAATATGTATTTTGAAAAGTTTTCTCCACAAGAAATTAATTATCTCAAATGCAGTCAAAATGACGAAACGAGATATTGATTGCAATTTGCAGAAATTGAAACAAAATAAAATAAAATCGGTAAGTAACAACATATAAATAATATTTACTAAAAACAAAACAAAAAATTGAAATGGGAGTAAAAAATCATTGGATGATATTGAATTTAGTCAAATTAGTTATCATCTAGTATCCCATTTGGGGAATATCTGTATATTGGTTGCTTCATGATCGTGTAGCGTGTTGCTGTTTTTACTTTGCTTTAGGAACACCAAAGAGAATGAAGGAAATATTGAGAGAGTGTGAGACAGAGAGAGAGAGATAGAAACTGGGGGAAAGAGAGAGATAGACAGACAGTGAGAGCGAAAGAGAGAGAGAGGGAGCGAAAAAGAGGGAGAGGAAATGGCAGAGAGGGAGAGTGATGTTGAGAGAAGAGAGGGTGTAAATTCAAAGAAGAAATGAAGCAAAACTTAAGAGAGATAAATGGAGAGACAGAGGTCGAAGGAAAGAAAGTGTTTCGAAAGATGAATTTGTTTAGTTATTGATTTAGTTTCTTGTTTCTTAATACATAGATCTTTACTGATTTGGGTGAAGAATTTTCTTAATTTCGTTATCTCACGGCAGGAAATCTTCGTTTTCAGATTAAAAGGAGACAAAAAGGTAAAAATTCAAGACTAAAAAAACAAACAAAATAACAATAATAATAATTACATCTAAATAAAAAATACAATAATAAACAAAACAAAATTCTAAATATAAACAACAGTAACACTAAACATTGAAAACTTTGAAAAAAATTGCTGAAAGCTAAATTTGTTTTAACTTTAACAAATTCTTTTCTAATGAGGAAAATTTAAGATACTTATCTTTAACTAGCAGCATAAAATTTTGTTGCAAATATACAGGTCGTACTCTGGAGAAAAATATGCTAAAGTGAAGAATATAATATCTAATTAATCTGCAGTTGAAAAAGGGAATTATATTTCGGTTCTTTTTTAGTATTATCCTTTTTTATTTTTGCAAAGTAAAGTTCTTTCTGGCGTGTGTATTTAATTCTGTAGATGTTGATGAACTATAGATATACAACGGCTTAGAAATTGAATCATTGAAAGATGGTGAAGTAGATGACTGTAATTCTAAGAAGAATTACTCTTATGTTTGTTATGTGTTTCAGTATGATAACATTTTTAGTAAGATTATTAATCTTATATTTGAGTACCCGGTGGGAAAGACACATTTTTCACTTTGAAAGACTCCTGCTTGAATGCCACCAATATCAAGCAAAACTAAGTCGGCTAATGAATATAATGTTTTATCTGATTCCCTTCAGATTTGTATTACTTACAAATGTAATGTGTACGATCTTCCGCTGAAGATTGCGTTCCTTCTTTCTGATGTAAGTCATTTTTAAAATTTGTCTTTCCTTTTTAGTTTTTAATCGAATTAGCAGAGTAATTATAACGGCAGACAAAATTTTTCGCACTTTCGACTATGTGCACTCTGAGTTCACATCTCGCTGAAATCACTTTTGCCTTGACGATTAAGGAGTGGGAAAAATGGCCAAATCATAACATTAGATTAAGCTTTCCTCACCGGTCCCTAGAGACTTGATCACCCTTGAATTGATGGCATTGTGCTCAACCATCATCTTACTGTAACCAATGTCTCTTTTCGGCTACACGTCATTAAATAACCTGGAAACAAGCTTTGCATAAATTTTGCAGATGAAAGATTATGTGTACAGATGCCGCACCAGCTCCAACGTGTA
>NC_043008.1:40217441-40262441 GCF_006345805.1 Octopus sinensis
ACAGGATTCGCTTTGAGAAACTAGGTAAGAATATGGCAAACTCAATATTTTTAGGCATCCGTCCTACTTTACAGATCATACATGGCAGGTTGTAGAATTTCCCGTTAGTTTTCTATAAAGAGCAATAGGAGGCGAAGTCAGATAATTTCTCAGGAAAACAATGGTTTCACTGGGCATCGAATTTTAGAACTGTTTCGACAATTTTAATCAACATGATATGTATAAATCCCTATAATCTCTTGATTATAGTATATATTATTGAATTCTCTGGTCATAGAATTACGGCCGATCTACCCGGCGTTTGATGCGTTTAGTGTCTGAGAATAGCTAGATCTCAATCGAAGAACCGACGTTTGTTGCATATCAACCATTTTCATCGTAACGTACCAACGCATTTCTTTTGTTGAGAAAACAGGAAAATTATCCTGTTATCTCAGTCGTGTATCTTTAACGACTTGCTTAGGAAAAATGTGACGTGGTGGGTAAGATTAACATATTTAAGGAGATTAATTTTCTACTTTGGTTTTATATCAAATAGAAACTGGAGAAAAAATTTGAGCTTCGATGCTATCTGGCTCCATTCAGTGAAATGATTTTGAAAGATAGTCGAGATTAGTAAATAAGATGCAAGCACATAATGCTACTCCTAGGATGTAATTGTGGATATGAGAATAATTGGTGGTTAAGGCACTGAGACTGATCGATCAAAGCAGTCCTGTATCTAGTATGTTTCTATAACTGGCCATCGTTGACCTTTTCTAGAAGCTAATCATATAATTGTGTTGTGTGTATAACATTAATTTTCACACTTTTAACATTTTATAAATCTTGGTACATTTCTGAAACCCTCCCTGTAATATTTCCATGAGTTTCGCCATTATGGCAATTGAGAAAGTAATAATCTAAAACTTTTTTAGCAACTTAGTAAAGTTTTTATGGAATAATGTTGTCTTTTGTATTTCTGCTCTTACAAATGTTCAACATTAATACTAGTGATAAAATGTTCATCACAATTTATCCCATCGTATTTCTTCTTCTTCTTCTTCTTCTTCTTCTTCTTCTTCTTCTTCTTCTTCTTCTTCTTCTTCTTCTTCTTCTTCTTCTTCTTCTTTCTCTTCTTCTTCTTCTTCTTCTTCTTCTTCTTCTTCTTCTTCTTCTGATTATTATTATTATTATTATTATTATCATTATCATTATTATTATATTATTATTATTATTATTATCATCATCATCATCATCATCATCATCATCATTATTATTATTATTATTATTATTATTATTATTATTACTATTATTATTATTACATTTCGATAATTTGGAATATTTACATTTAATGATCATCAATAACGTCTAGGATTTGTTTACGAATGATTTCGATCGGAAAGCAGTATATTAAAATTTTAAACAAAGACTATACAAAAACACTGAGGAATGCTATTCTGCAGAAGTAATTAAGATCTGTTCGTGGTAATTGGAAATGTTTCTTAACGCTCAGTAGTAACTCAAATGATACTCCAATCCACTAATCCATGACAATTTAAAACACTGAACAATTGATATGCTCAATCACATTTCTATGAAATATGCCTAAAGAGATTTATTGACATGAGAAAATGTGGAAGCATTTCTATACACGTATTAAAAACCTTTGTCCTTCGGCTAGAAATAAACACAATAATGCTATAGCAAACACAACGTTACGCACATTTCATGCTACATAATCATTTCAACCGTATATATATATATATATATATTCTGTTTTTTTTTTTAAATATCATAACAGCATAGCAATACAAAAGCAATGCTGACAGCAATAGATACAGTATAATTATTGAGAATATTGCGAATAATGAATATATTCATAGAGTAATGGTGTGGCAGACAGCGAAGATTACTCAGGTAATTGATTTTTAGCATTTAGTTTTCTCTTTCGAAGATAAAGTATTTAAAATCGTTATTTTATAGTTTTTACTTGATCTTTTATGAATATTTCATGGTAAAGTACTTTCTCATAATATATTAAATAAAAATGAAGTAATCAGCGATGACTATATGACACAATGTGTTATCATAATATTCTAAAGTTGATAGAAAGAGTGGTTTATTTTGATGACTACTGTAGCGTATTTTCTTCCCTATCTCTATGTTTTTGTATCCAATAACACTAATGATTTTTTCGGCTCTTATCACTGTGGGTTAATAATAACCATGAATTCAAAGATAGATAGAAAGAAATGGCGTGAGAGAAAGAGGGATCAAGATGATCCCTCTTTCTCTCACGCCAGAGGTATAGGGAAAGAGAGAAGGAAGTAACATTCCGCGAGAGAAAGGTGGTGCGTGCAAAATATGAAAGATAAAAGGAGTACACGTTCGTATGTGGCACAGTGAAAGAGTAAATAAATTTGTTACGATGAAAAAATTGACAGTGGAAGCTCGAAATTAAAATCAAAGCGAGGGTTATGAATGTGTACGAAATTTAAGCGAAGGAGCAAAATCCGACTTTGATAAACGTATTAGTCAGGCTGTACGATCTTAGCGTTTTGGAAACGTTGCATCGTTCGTCAGACTATCACCCCTGTTCAAACTAAACAAAGCAAATTGCCGGAAATGCACAAAACCATACATGGCGTTAAATAAAATTTTATCCATGTCTTCCAAATGAAAAGAAAACAAGAAGGAAACAGAAGAGTGGACAGAATATAGAAAAACAAGGTGTCTTCCGTCTTAAAACAAAGACAGAATGGGAGGATGATTGTACACAGGGACGTTATATAAATATTTTCACTTGGGAAAAATATCACATGGGTTGAAACTATAACAGGATACCAAAATTGTTGGAAAGTATCATCAGGATGGGTGATATAAAAGAGTAAGTGCGAAAATGTGTGAAAGAAAAAGAAGACACAACTACAGTAAAACAAGCATATAATAGGCACAAAAGATATATATATATATATATATGTAAAGAGAGAGAGTGTGTGTGAGAGAGAGAGAGAGAGAGAGAGAGTTAGAGAGAGTAAGAGAAAAGAGTAGAAGAGAGTGGGAAAGTGGATAGTGTATGCCACAGAGAGGGGAGAAATATAATTGCCTACATCAGAAGCAAGAATAAAAACAACAGCAAAGGATGTGTAAACAAGTAAGAAAATAATAGAGAAACAGATAGAAATAATTCTACACAGACATGCCGGAAGTAAATAGACATATTTAATTTTCAAAATTTCTGATTTAAGCATCTTAATATGTTTTCAGTGGTGTAGAATTTACAATGTAATAATTCTTTTTTCATTCCAGGTGCCATTATATCAATCATTTGTGAAGAGTAACCATGCCGCGCCAAAAAAAGAATAAATAAAATAAAATAAATAAAAAATTAGCAGAACTGTCAGATTTTCAAAGAGATCGTATTATCTGGTCTTAGGCAGCGAAAATGTGCTGAAAATCTTCAAATTCCCCTTGCTACTGTGAATAGAATTAAAGTGCAATTCAAAAGCCAAAGGAAAAGGATCAACAGAATCTCGTCCCGGCCGACCTGGGTCCACGGAAAGGAAGCTTCGCTGTTTGAAGAGAATTGTGGAAAACGAACCCTGTTCGATAGGCTTCTGACATTGCAAAACAGCTAGAAGTTAGTCCAAGAACGTGTGTTACATATCTGTATAAGCTTGGGTATTATGGATGAGCAGCTAGAAGAAAACATCTCCTTCAACCAATTAATATAAAATATAAGAGTGAAAATTAAAGGTGTCTATTTACTTCCTGTATGTCTGTGTACTTCATCAGCTTTTTTCGACTATAGTTAATACAATTTCAGCGTCTGCAAACGCTGATATCACTTATCTATAATGTTCCCGGGTTCAAACCAAATAAAACGAACTAAATCTTACAATAGAAGACAAAGAGGAAAGAGCTATAAAATTAGTACGATAAAAAGAATAAAGAGTTAGAGACAATAAAAAGAAAGATAGGATATCTTTCAACCTGAGACAGAGACAGTTGTGATCGCGGATGACATGAAAAGGAGAAAGGCCAAGTCAGAACAAGAGAGAGATATTCAGCTACAAACACACACGTTTATTTATTCACATATACCTTTGGATTATTATCTCCCTTGCTTCAACGAACACCTTTATTTCATGTTGCACGCTTTAAAAGATGTCCCTTAACATGAAATCAATGGTAGCCTTAACACAAAGATGTTATATAATGTCTAATGTAAAAGAACACACTATCATAGACGAATACTTTATATTTAAATATTTGCATATACAAAAGCCGTTTCCTGTGGCATGGAGAGATGATCTATACAAGTTATATGAGTAAAAGTTGAACGAGTAGCACGAATTAAGACGTGTATATTGATTTAAACATTAGGGAACTAAAATATACACAAGAAAGCAGGGTGTTTTACCTCTGGTACGCCTCATGTTGAACCTTAAATATAAATATATACGTAACAATATACACTGTCACTATTTATATGAAAGTCAAGTGTTTCACATTGCTGACAGCTGCATGTAGATTTATCTATGAGAGTATCAAGGGGTTCAGTGGTAGTATATGGTATATACTGATTTTACTTTTCTGGTATTTACTACGTTCAAGATGTCCACTTATAACTGTCTCGGAAAAACATATTGTAAATTTTCTATTCGTACCTCTTTAAGAAATTATCAATGCCATATACGACTATTTCACGACTGTATGCTTCTATTTAATGTATAGATACCATTTTAATCATTCAATAGTCTTATTTTTACATCTTAATGCGAGGTTATATACATTTACGAATACATACACACACACGCACATTATATTTGGCATAATGGCCGAATCACATTCATCGACAATGAATCACAATAATTAGCTAAGTTAAGTTTATATATGAAACGAAAATTTACATCATAATTCTTTAGTTAATATATCAGAATTAGAATAAATGTTGCGATGTTCGATGTAGTTTAGACAAACGTATAGATAAAGCGAAAAAATATGAATAAAATAATCCAGAATAGTTTTATTAAAGTCATTTGTCACTAGTAATTCATATCAGATACATTTATCTTATTTTCTCACTAGAGATATGAACATTATGAAAATGTCTACTGTTGTGACAGAGAAAAAATGGATTGCGAAACATATTAAAATGTTCTTTTATTTTTTCATTTGATATTTTGGCGTTTGCTTTTCAGATTTTTGTTTCAATTACTTTTTTCTTGTGATAAATTACCATAAATCACCACTAAAATTGTTCCCAGAACAGAGATATTCATTTGTTTTGTTGCTTTCTAGCCATAACTTTAGAAGTTTTACAATACACGGTGCATTAAAGACTTGTGAAAGAGGTGAGCTACTCTTCTTTTTATTTAAAAAATATATCTCAGGTGTGGTCGTTTGCTATATCTGCATTACACTAATTGAGTATTAACTGAGAACTAACGGAATTGTTCAGATAATTCCCTTATCTTTGACTGCAATATAAGAAGTGAGATAAAGAAAAGGCAAAAACAATAGAAAAAATGTCCATTGTTTAATATCCACACATTCACTGTGAATAATATATGTGATTTTCGTGTCCACCAAGTCGTATGTTTGTTTCACTTCGTAGTGTATTTATAGAGAAAGACAAAAAAAATACTGTAAAAGGTAAACGAAATATTTCTGTTTCATGGTTCCACTTTCATGGTCATCTTACACAGAGCAAAGGTTTGTAGCATTTTTCATTTTACCTTTCCTCGTAAGCAGGAAAGGTGACATGAAAGGTAGCCTTTATCTTAAGTTACCATAATAGTTAAACAATCACACTCACTTATTGAAATTTTCAAATACATTTTTTAGTATTCGGTAAATTCTAAATCATTTATTTATATTATTCTATGTTTTTGAAATGAGGAAATATGTACGTTATTTACAATGAAAGGTTATGTGTCTTCACATCGTTTGTTCTTACCACAATATTTCGGCTGATGTACTCTCCTGCCATCATCAAGTGCTTTGTTGAAATTTTGAACCCATACTTTTATTTCACTAATGGAGCGCTTTGCTTTTATTCCTAAGTTATTGTCTTATTTTTTTACAATACACCGTGCATTAAAGACTTGTGAAAGAGGTGAGTTACTCTTTGTTTTATCAAAACAAAAAGAAACACCTTAGGAATGAGAACAGAGTAGCCCATTAGTCAAATAAAAGTTTGGGTTCGAAATTCCACTAGAACACCTGTTGAAGGCTGGAGAATACATCAGCCGGGACGTGGTAACAGCAAACGAAGTGATGACACCTGTGCGTCCATTGTAAGTACTGTACATTTATTTATGATGCTTAAATTTTTTTCAACGATGATCAAGCAAATCTATAATCAATAAGCTGCAAGGATATCGCATCACCAACACCACCACCAAAACCACTACCACCACCACTATTACACCACCACCACAACCACCACCACAACCATCACCATTATCATCATCTCATCAGCAGCAGCAGCAGTAGCAGAAGCAGCAGCAGCAATATCATCTGATTAAAACTCACTTTATTTTGCACATGCATCACAACCACATGTGCGCAAGATGGTGATCTCATATCAAGATAAACAGCGCATGAACTTGCAGGTGGGGACCAGTTAGAACTGTCTTCAAGTCGAGTAGCCCATCCCACTTAAAAAGGTCTTTGAATAAGTGTAGTGTAAGGATGTCGAACAAAACAGCCATGTTTCCATAGGTGAATTATTCAAATCTCAAAGAATTCTCAACACAAGGCTATGATGCTCCACAACAATTTTGCTCTTTATCAGGGATGCACATATCGTCAGCCACTAAGGGACATGATCAGTTGGTTAAGGTCAGATATCTGACAAGCAAATCTGTGGTATTGAACAGAATATTTTCTGTCGCCCATCTTTTATACCAAGACAAAACAATGTACTTGATAACACTTCTACAAGATCAGAAACCATGAAAGCCATTGTCGGTACTGCAACAGGACATTTATTATTATTATTATTATTATTATTATTATTACTATTGTTGTTGTTGTTGTTGTGTTGTTATTATTATTGCCTTTGCACAGCTTTTAACGCTGGAAATGTACTACGGTGTCAGCTGTTCACTACCAGTGAACACCTCTTCTTTTTTGAGCACCTTCCGGAGTATTCGAGCAGTGTTGTTTTCTGCAAATGCTCCACCCTTATTGCAGCCTCTATTTGTTCCATGTAATTCTCAAGATTTTTACTCACTCATCCCAGGGCTCTGACAATTGTTGGTATCTCTACCATTTTTTTCATCGACCACAACTGCCGCTCTTTTTCTTGGTACATACAGTCTTTCTGTATCACCTTTTGAGTGGAGTGTCCCATATCTAGTTAGTAACTTCCTTATCTTTCTGTCTAAGTTGTTTAGATCATCTACTCTCCATGCGATTACCCCTGCTACATATCTAAGGATTGAAACCGCCCAGGTGTTGTTATCTTCAATCTTATTCCGTCCGTTTAATTTCGAGTTAAGGATCAGTCTCAGTGTACGCAAGTACTCCACCTTAAATTTTTCTGCCATTTCTTTCTCCATCAATTTATCCATTTCCAAAATCCCCATGTACTTATAGCCCATGTCTTCTATCTGCTTCATAACCTACATCCTCAAGGGTTTCGTTAGCCCGCCCATACATTGGATTTTTGCCTATTTTCAAAGGTAACACACTACACTTTCTCAGCCCGAACACCATTCTGATATCAGCACTGACACATTTTGAGATACTTTGTATCAAGTAACATTTTGTCAAAGCTGCTCTTCACTTAACATTTAACTATGTCGAATGTGGAACGTCATATCGATAAATTTAATATCAGTCTATCTTTCATGGCGGTAATAATTGTTAATAGCCAGTCAACAGATATCTCTAATTGGAATTATAAACACGTTTAAATTACCGAGGTGGGATTTGATAAATTTAAATACATACGGCATCATATTCTTGTGGTAAATGGAAACATACGATGAAAGAAATGAATTTTCTAAACGTTCTAATAGGAACATGAAGTAACAGAATATGCTTTCTGTGAGACAACACAACTTGCATCAAAGAGATAATAAATGGAAAATTATATGCGACTATTACCTGCGCAATAGACGGATTTCAGAAAGAAATCCGTGTTAGGTATGAAATGGTTTGTTGACTTTTTTTTATCGAAAGATCACCTACAGATATATGATCAAAAGCACCAGGCTCATGATTACCACGTCTGTTTATGTCCGATATTATCGTATGAATCTGTAGGGTGGCGTTCATATACATCTGGCTTACATTTCTAGATTCTATGCTCATGATGTCTGCCATCTTAGGGCCGAAAAGTTTGTTTCAAATACAGGTATGTCGTTCTGATATATATATATATATATAATATATATATATATATATATATAAAATAGTAAAAAGTGAAAGAACTACAGAAGGCTTGTTTTAAAAGGTTAGAAAATATATATTTGAGTCATTATGTCTGAAGAATGTTATAAATTTTTTTCATGCAATGACATAGTTTTTGAAGAAATGACCGGTTTTTTACTTTTTACTATTTTTATATATTCAACCACGTGCTTTCACACACCAACTTCTCACCTATATATATATATATATATATATAATATATATATATATATATATATATATATATATATATATATATATGTATGTATGTATATGTATATGTATATATATATAAGTTAATGAAAGTACGGAAGATTAACGCATAAGAAAAATAATTGCGAAAATTATAGTTCCCCAGTTTCAAATTATTTGGCACACTACCAGTACATATGTAGTTGTTCATTCTGTTTCGCGTGAATTGAGATTTGACTACAACACTATTCCATAAGACGAAAAATGGTTCTTACGAAACACTATTCCATCTACATTGTCCAACCACAATTTAATGTTAATAATACAAGGTACAGAATGCTCCTTGTAAAGAGGAACCCTGAAATTTTCCGTTCTGCGATTTTCTGATCATCCTTGCAGCCTTATTGCATCCATTACGTTAATTTTCTATTTTACAATTTCAGAGAGTGATTTGTTTGTGATTTCGTTTTATGGTGAGTATACGTCATGATGTTTATATGATGGCTCTGCGATTATTGTTGTCACTTTTGCTGTACTCTATTGTACGTAGATTTATCGATGTTATTTATTCTGAAGTTTTGCTTGTTATTATTGCGACTTTTGTTGTTTAGATTCGAATCATCTATAATGGAGCTCCAAAACTGTTTCAAACAACAATCATTATTTTTCCCGCAAAAGCAATATATTTATTGCTCCATTATATAAAAAAAGCAACCTCCCTTCTTTACGACGGAAAATGTTTCTTTGATGAGGCTTTGGATTGATACAAGGTCACTCGACTACGTACAAGCATCCTCGTTGACTCGAAGCAATGTTGATAGAAGACGGTGAGAATATATCAAATTTCAGTATTCATATAAAAATTATGGCTGAACTGTTTGTTCTTTCAATAACCTTAAAACATAAATTTCGACAATTCAGCCATCAACAATAACTTTACAGAACATATAATAAACGCTTGTACTATTTCAAATAATACAATAAAATACCTAATGGTGTATTATATGTTAAAGATAGAAAAATATAAAACATTTTTTGTTTGTTTTATATTACGCGTATGTATTTATAATATTATTGTTTGTTTATTTATATAATTTTGTTTTTTAGGCTACAATATTGTTTTTTTCACAATAATGACGAACAAATACACGAAAGTGTAAGCACATCTAAGGTATTAAATCAATCTGGTAACTTTGATTAGTCTTCTTAGTCGGCTTCACCACGATAATTGGATGCTAAACTTTACGTCTAAATCTTTCAATTCTTTCCATTGGAGGAGCATAATACGCAATACACATTGTGTAAAATTTATCTGAATACGATTTTCATATAACTCTATTTTAACCTAGAATGTTTGATTATTTTGATATTTGTATTGCATTTTACTTGGTATTATATTACATTCAAGATAAATTAATGATAATAATAATAATAATAATAATAATAATAATAATAATAATAATAAATAATAATAATAATAATAATAATTTAACTTAAAAAAAAAAATGAACGAACTATTGAGTTTGATGTAATGGCCTACCGATGTATACTATGAGTTTCTTTGCCCTGGGAGTCGGGAAGACACTCGGCAAGAAATGGAAGCAAATTTGAAAGAAGAAAAAAAAAATAATAACGATAATAATAATAATAATAATAATAATAATAATAATAATAATAATAATAATAATAATAATAATAATAAAGGGCTGTTTTAATCGTGGTTTTCATTACTTGTTTCGTTATGCTGCTTCAAACTGAACAACATTTACTTAAAAGTTTGAAAATAGCATTAAAATTTGTTTTATACAGAAGAACGTATACATTCATATAAATCAAATTTCTTAGTTTTCGAATAGCAAAAAATATATTAATGGAATATTTCAGGCTTTATCTTAAAACTAAAAAAGTTGTAAAAGTTAGGTAGCTTTGGACACGTGTATTTTCTCTCCATTTTTCTATCATCTGTATGTCAGTTAATTCTCTTTGGTGTACACACACGCGCGCGCGCACGTGCGTATATACACATACGTGCAGACACGCGCGTGTGCACACACTCACACACACATGCACACAGATACATACATACAGACACACATCAGCGTGCACATATATATATATATATATATATATATATGCGTGTCGGTGTATATGTCAATCTGTATGTATGTATATATGTATATTCATATATATATTAATAGTTATCGCCAAGCTAACATATAATTCCAGCTGCCATTGAAGAGCTCCAAGAGGCCATCGAACTGTGGAGGTCAGCTGCATCCCCTTGCTGGTCTGGCACCCACAGACTAGTTTCGAGATGGTTGCCTCTTATCGCCAAACTAACATATAATTCCAGGCTGCTGCCCGACTGTTCGAAGAATAATTTACTTAAATTCAGTGTAATACATCCACTGGTTTTCAAAGATAGAAATATCATTATTTCTAATTCTCTCTAAAGTAGACTACGGCAGCGGTACTGGATATTAATAATTATCGCCAAGCTTTCATGGCAGTCCAGAAAAATAGGGCGAAATGCTGCCGTTGATTAGCTCCCACAGGTCATCTCTTCTATCTAGCTATGTGACACACAAACCTGTGTCCATTATATGTGCATTTCTTTGTACGTGTTTCTCGTGAAATTAGTATTTGTGTTTCATCTAGGATTTGTCAATTTGTATCCCTCCATTTGCACCTATGTTCAAAATTATTATTAGCCATTATACGCTATACCGTAGCTACAGTCCATTCATCGCAATTGTAATAGCACTTACTGTTCATAAACACAGTTCATGGATATTATTTCGCCAATGAATATATCGTTAGATAAAACAATTTCCTTAATAATTGCTACAGAAGAAGGGGCTGTTTATAAAGGCCCTGCTGTTGTAATAATTGGATATGCTAGTTTGTTCATGCTCATGCACTCATACATATTTCCCTTTATTTCTAGGAAATGCAGAATATAAAAACTGCATAGCGATATACTCTTTACTCCTTTACTCTTTTACTTGTTTCAGTCATTTGACTACGGCCATGCTAGAGCACCGCCTTTAGTCGAGCAAATCGACCCCGGGACTTATTCTTTGTAAGCACAGTACTTATTCTATCGGTCTCTTTTGTCGAACCGCTAAGTGACGGGGACATAAACACACCAGCATCGGTCGTCAAGCAATGCTAGGGAGACAAACACAGACACACAAACACATACATATATATATATATATACATATATACGACAGGCTTCTTTCAGTTTCCATCTACCAAATCCACTCACAAGGCATTGGTCCGCCCGGGGTTATAGCAGAAGACACCTGCCCAAGATGCCACGCAGTGGGACTGAACCCGGAATCATGTGGTTGGTTAGCAAGCTACTTACCACACAGTCACTCCTGCGCCTATATATGCATCTTTTTACACATATATGTATATACACATCCACACGCATACACCCCCGCAGACACTCACACTCATGTACACACACACCACACACACACACATATATATATATATATATATATATATATATATATATATATATGCACATATGTATATGTGTGTGTGCGCGTATGCACGTGTGTGTGTTTGTAAACTTCTGTTTATAATCATACCTATTGAATTTCAATCCTTCAAACACACTAATTCATAGATTTCAATCGTTAAGAAAATTTATAAACGTATAGCAAACTATATCTTAAACTGAACATATTAACAGAGTAACTGATAAATGAAACTGCAATTTCATAAAATCAGAGCGATGTAGCTTTTGAAAATGACTTAGACTTAGATAATATATTCAGAACATTTCGAGACACCGATTAGTTTAGAATTGTAGAAACTTGCTACCACCTATCCCAAAGTTTCGCTCTGAGATTTGCATAGTGATACAAAATTGTCTGAAATTTTGACGGGATGATTCGATTGGGGCGAAATCGTAGTGAAATATACCAATATTTGTACATATTAAATTTATTCCGCAGAGAATTCAACGGACGAGTTACAAAGGAAATCTTTAAATAGATAATGAAATAATCATCTGTCGTAATCCGGATATCTGTAAACGAGATATACTTAAAAATATGCGTTTCAGGATATAGTCTTAATCGATATTATTTGTGTTATCACGGACATTAATAAAACTCATATAAACATCTATTAGAAATTCAATATACAAGACGAGCGTTTACTATTCTCTGTGATTATAAACTCTTCATTAATACTGTACGTTTTGAAAGATGGAAGCGAAAAAAATACACCATTGCAGAAACGATTCGTTACACACAAATCTTTTTATCCTTTATCTTTTTCCAGTTTCCGTCACAGGACTGCCACCATGCTGGGGTATGTCCCCAGCACGTAATTTCAAATTGGCACAATTCTATCGATCATTTCAGCAAGAAACTATGTTACGAAGACGTAAATAATCCAACTGCACAAGTTTACAGAGAAATTGAGGCAAACATAAAAATAGTTGAGTTCAGAGACAAAAGCAATGTTCACTCACGACCTCTAGGTTTTGAGATATACATTATTATAAATATGCGATGATCTACGTAACCAATTTTTATTTTGTTTTACAAATATTTTGTGATACATATGACACATACCCGTCTCTACAATGGCTTCAGGCACTTCAAAACACCGAGGATGCATCAACAAGGCAAATTCATTCTACTACGTGTAGTGGGGTTTCACGACAGTTACACAGCGCCGAACTAATACTTCCCTCCTGAGCACTGCTTAATCTCATTATTTTGACAGTAAAATTGGAGATCAGGACAAATCCTGGGCCTCCACACAGGTGTTTTAAACCCTGCTACAATGGACTAACTGAATGGTTTAAAGGCAATAATGCAGCCGTCAACTTTGCTGTCCCGATGGTCCAGAGAGAGGCACGAAGCCATGCAGATGATTGTTATTATACATACATACATACATACAACATATATACATATAGATAACACAACGTAGTTTCTGTCAACTTTATTCACTCAAGCATTAGTCGGCCCACGGAATAGTACAAGACACTGCGCAAACATCTGTGGAAAGGAGGGAAATTCAAACCACTTAGTTGCAAACAAGCTTCTTCATGACGCAACATATTTATACCTATGCAGCATATACGAGGATAAAAGAGTGGAAAATGGAAGTCGTATAGTAAAGCTTCAATTTTAGCTTTAATACCAATTCGTAAGTGATTCCTTGATTTTATCTAACGACATTGACTAATCATTTACAACTACCATGTCTTTAGCACGTTTGTTACAGTTGCAATGATAATTTAATTCCCTTGACAAAAAAGCATACTCACAAAGGCTCACACAACAGTGACAATTCCTCCTAACGCAACTGACATAGCAAAAATATATGCTGAATGAACGGTGAACGTCATTCGATAAATGTTAGAAAGTGCCAGAATGACTCTATGTAGATCACATACATCTAAACGTAATATATATGGCTGTGCGAAAATACTTTCAAGGGAAAGTTCAAATGAAGGTACATAGAAACCCTTTCATCTTGTTTTTTCTCTCATCAAATGTGGCCATTGTGAAACGTTTGACAAGCATTTGGATAGTGGTTAATATCACAAATGCCTAAATGTGCGTGTTACTTCAGGTGATCCGGATAATTTAGTCCGTTTGAGAATTCTCCGTGGAGAGATCCCAGCTCGCTCACTGAATTCAATTTTACAGTTCTTTGTTCACTCTTTTAACTAAAGCTACACATACACACGAACACATAAGAGAGAGAGAGAGAGAGAGAGTATGTGCGTGTGTGTGTGTGTGTGCATATATATATATTTATACATATGTTTGTGTGTGCATGTGTATATATGTATAAATATATATATATATATATATAGAGAGAGAGAGAGAGAAAGACAGAGATATATAGACAGATACACACACACACACACACACATATATATATATATATAATATATATATATGTATATATATATATATATATATATATATAAAGATAGATAGATACATACATAGATTTATAGATATATATATGTAAAAACACAAATAGACATAGATGCACATACATGTTCAACAAAGACTATTTCATCCACTGAGTGATGGATATCATTTGATACGCACCGTGTTTAAATTCGACTTACATTATTTCCATTCCCCTGGAAATACGATGGTCGCGCAAAAGCTATCGTAGCGTGCCACGTATTTACAAGCAATCGTCAGATTCGAAATTACAAAATATCTGATCAATCGAGTAAAAAGTTCTCACCTTCTCCTTTCTCATTCCTTCTCGCTTTTTGTTAATGAGCAGAAGCGCTGTATTTCAGTGTCTAATTATCACATGAAAATATGATACACATTATACAACAGCCTCTACTCATCATATTTTCAGAGGGTCGCAAGTAACTGTAGTTGTAATGTTTTCGTTTTCACTGTAAGAACTTAATTCTTCATTTACAGTTTGACCCCATAATATATATATATAGTAGCCGGGGGTGTTATGTTTCTAATGCTGAATGTATATGTAGATTTTTCAATCTAATATCTAACATGTATTTATTTTTATGTCATTTAATCATACTCTAGGGACTTTGAGTCTTTAAGTTCCATAAATTTTCCAGGTAATTATCATAGATAATTTCTCAAATTGCATTATTTATACATTGTTGCATTTTGTGGCCGTTGGTTTAACCGGGAATCATTTCATTTCCTAAAATTATTTAAGAACACTCCTCTTTTGATAAGAAAAGATCCGTAAAATTTCTCTTATCTTTAAATTATAAATTCCTACTGGAAAATAGCGAATATTTCTGCTGTATCATTTGCATTAGAGTATGTATATATATATATATATATATATATATATATATGAATGCAGTGTGTGTATAATATTTCCCTCTAAAATATTCCTTTGGTACGCAAATGCTATTCAGTGTTCTTGCGCCTAGAAGGTATCTCAACAAGCGTGATAGGGCAAGGGAGCATATTTACTGGCTAATTTGCAAAAATGTGGATCTGGCACATGATAAAAACCGGTGGGAAGACAAACCACCACTAGTGCTTGAAAATGATCACATCTCACTCCTCTGGAACTTCATCGTTCAAACTGACAGAAAGATAGATGCAAATAGGCCAGACATTATATTGAAGTCCTTCACACAAAACACATGCCTCCGCAAAGATATGACTGTCCCAATCCACATAAATGTATCTGTCAAGACCTACCAAAACCTGACCAAGTATAAAGATCTTGAAATAGAAATTGGCAAAATGTGGAATCTTAAGGCTAAAACACTACCTTTTGTCATAGGTGCCCCAGGATTGATAACAAAATGGGCTGAGTGCTACCTATCTCAGATACCTGGAAAACCAAAAAAAAAGGAGAAATATAAAAAATACTGTTCAAGAAAAATGGTCATATCCTACGTGAAATATTCCCTAAATAATCCCCCAAACCTTTTAACTTGTAAACAGTGTTAAAATACTTTTAAATGTATATAATAGCAAACAGCATTTACTGTCATCTTAACTTCACACTATCATATTATAAGCAAATTACTTTTAAAACAATCTTTTAATTTACTTGTTTTGAAAGACATTCTCTAGCACAATACTCTGTGCAAAAGCCCGAAGTATGGCAACCATTGTCATAACACCAACTTGAAATAACTTGTTTTTCTCTTGAGGTTTCTGGGTTAAACTTGAGGTCAACTTGTAGAAACACAGATATCGTACATATGATGATGATGATGATGATGATGATGATAATGATAATAATAATAATAATAATAATATTACCCCCATACTACTACTACTACTACTACTACTACTACTAATAATAATAATAATAATAATAATAATAATAATAATATAATAATAATAATAATAATAATAATATTAATAATAATAATCCTTTCTGCTTAGGCACACAGCCTGAAATTTTATAATTATATTTATTTCATTAATTAATGTCAGGCGAAAGCATTGGGTTTATGTCATTAAATACTCTGATGTCCAATGTATTTCAGTTTTTGACGAAATTTATCCCTCGTGTCAGAGTGTCATGAAACATCAAAGAGGACACACATGTTAGGAATGATAGTAGAATAAGAAATATCTCCAAACATTACGAAAATCACTTTCAGGTAAATAGGTATTCAATCCAGAAAATAGGCTGGAATACAATACACACACACGCACACACATGTACACGCTCACACACTTAGGCACACACAAACATACAAGCATATGCACACACATGTACACACAACCAAAGACACATACATGCATATGATGGAAGTTTATGTTTACCATACTCTTGGAGCAATCACAAATGTATTTCCTGTCCAAGAAGCATAACAAGTTTTCATACACCTATTTTCTGTATTTGTAACTGCGGATTTAATGCCATAAGCGCAAAGGATGTCCGATGGGATGTGGTACGCCAAGGAACTTCATATCAGAAATAATCCTTTAAGTACCAGTATAAAAAAACTATGCAGACAGCACAAATGTCATGAAATCATAGACTGTTTTAAGATTGAAACCTCTACTATAGGCTCTTCAGTATAAGACTTGGATATTTTTCTGGCAAAATATCATCTTTAGCAAATGTGTTTAAAATGCAAATATCTCTTATAATTCATATTTAATCTACTAACAACTGCATTGATGTAGAACTATTAAAACTATAATATTATATACCGTAACGCGTCAAACAAATAAATTCTTCTCTGTCTGAGTATCTGCCACTCTTCCTCTCTCTCTCTCTCTTTCTCTCTTTCTCTTTCTATCTCTCTCTATTTCTGTATATATTTTACCTGACTCGGTTTTTAGACTGAGATAAATAAAAGAAAAATCGGTTATCTCAGTCCCATCATCAGGCAAAATGACTACGAACAGAATTTCAAAACTGAGAATGACGTTAAAGGCGTACGTGTCAGTGGATTGCTCAGCAACTTCTACGTTAATTTCAAGGTGCAGGAATGGCTTTGTAGTAAGTAGCTTGCTTACCAAGCACAATGTTCCGGGTTCAGTCAAACTGCATGAAACCTTTGACAAGAGTCTTCTACTATAGTCTAAGGCCGACCAAAGTCGTGTGAGACGGAAACTGAAGGAAGTCCGTCGTATATATGTATATATACTTCACCTCTAACCCCACCCTCTACCTCCCCACGACCCTCACTCTACCCCAACCCCCAACCAAACCCACACACCACCTGTGCTTTCCCCACTCTCGCCTCCCCCACCTCCCCACAACATCACACCACACTACACTACACCATACAACATTACACATCACATCACAACACACCACCCACACACCCATCCCCACATCTCCACACCCACACATACATACACACACACGTCCAGACCACCAGCCCTCTTCCACACGCACATACATACTCTCTTATACACACACGCCTCTCTGTGTTGGGGGCACCTTCGTATTGGAAGTCACTTGACCCTGTTATCTCCCCAACTGTCCCTCTCGCGTCTGACCATTGTCCGAAGTCAGAACGCCATGATATATTGTTAGCTACTACACGCATTTTTTCTCTCCTTGTTTTTTTTCTGTGTATCTTTCTGTCGAAGAGCGTAGGCTCGAAACGTAAAAGAGTTTTTTCTATTCCTGAGTGCTATACTAATTTATTTGTTTGTTTGTAGTCCAGCTGCCGTCGTCTTTTGTTTATTTTCGTAAACTTTCCCTTTATATGTATATATATATATATATAAATTAAATAATAAGAGTAGAAATTTATATTAATCAATTAAAACCAGTGGCTTAGCATATGTTAAAAAAATCGGAGGATTAATCCTCTAAATTTTTTGTGTGTCTATATATATATATATGTGCGTGTTTGTGTGTGGGTGTGTGTTCTCCGTTCTCATTCTGTCCATTTTTTAAATGTCCTGAACCTATGTATGCATGTAAATATACATATATATGTATGTATGAACGTATGTGTATGTATATATGCATATATTTATACATTATTGATATTATGATGTGATCGAAAGCCACGCATCCTTTTCCAAGTAAGTTTTATCTTAATAATTACGATGCGCACTCTTATTTTATGTTTTCTGTCTATCTGTCTCCCTCTCCTGTTCTTCCTTTCTGTTTTTCTCTCCCATCGTTTTCCCTTTTCTTCTCGTCTCCCCTTCAACTCCCCCTCTCACTCTCTCTCTGTTTCTCACTCTTCCTGTCTTGTGCGTTGACTAGAATCGTTGACTGTAATAGTGAAATTGACTTCTGGCCGTGATAGCAGTAGTAGCAGAGACCGTTGGTCGCAGTAGTTGAGGTGACAGTGGTGATGGTGGTGGTGGTTGGAGCTGTAGCAGTAGATCACTGGCGATAGTAGTAGTAGTAGTAGCAGCAGCAGTAGTATTAGTAGTAGTAGTAGTAGTAGTAGTAGTGGAAGTGACCGTTGGCTGTAATAGCAGCAGTAGCAGAATTTTGGGGTAACTAATATATGGTTTTAATGCTCCTGGCCCAGGGTATTTAAACTTGGTCCGAATTTTCTAATGAAATGGAGGTATTTGTTATGACGTTGAGTTATATACATATACATATATGTATGTATATATAAGTATGAATGTATGTATGTATGCATGTATGTATGTATGTTTGTGTGGGCTTCTGTGTGGTATTCGGGGATTTACAATTCCGCAGATTAAATAGTTTGAATGGTAATTTAATGAAAAATACTTTAACTTATCTCTAGAGTAATATTTGAACGCGGCAGATTTTATAGCACAGTTGTTGCTATGTTTAAAAACATAGAGAATATTTGCTAGAAATTGCGTTGGAAGCCAATATTGTCATCAATAACTTGTACTTTAGTGTTGTTCACTCGGTAATTATTTTTAAGATATTTGAAGCAAAATATTAAAACAATGCATGAATTACAATGCAATTTGAGTGTTATATTATAGCAGTTAAAGTCATCCATACATGTTTTTATTACAAACTAACATATTTGTTTACAGGCTGCTTTATTGTGTAATGAAACATTCTTTTAGATTCATTGGCGTTGAATTAATAACGTTTCATAAACGCTAGTAAATATACGAAAATAATGACTACGTTCACTAAATTATTTATACTATCAGTAAACTACTTTGTTGAGATTTATTTGTACAGAGCATCGTTTAATATTCGTTTTTATTGTCATCGTCTAACTATATATTGGTGCTTAAATATATTTTATGATGAGCACGTTAGTTGAACACCATAGACAAGCCTAAATATATTTTACGATATGTGGGTTAGTGGGACTTTACTTGAAGCTTAGACATATTTTATGCTCTGTATATTTGTGAAACAATCCTGTAATATCGATTCCTCATAGATACTTAAAACGGTATTATTTGGTTGAATATATTCTTGCATAATCACCTGGAGAACTTTACGGTAATAAACATATACTTATGAGTTTGTTTTCAGAATTGCTATTTGGCCGCTGTAAAATGAGAAATATCGGTTTACTTGTCAAAACCATTGTTTATTAATGTATGTATTATTAATGTCTAGTTGCGCTGTGTAGATGTCTAGCAAATGTTCATATCGGGAACGGCAATGTATTATATATATGTACGTGTATATATATATATATATATATATATATATATATATATATATATATATATATATATATATATATATATATATATATATTATATATATATATATATTTATATATATATATATATTTATATATATATATATATTTTATACATATATATTATATATATATATATATATATATATATATATTTGTGTTTGTGCGTAGGTATGCGTGTTTGTATATTAAATCAAACACCCATACACATAGACGCATATAAACACATATTTATATAATACAAGGCACTAACATTATATATATACGTGTATATATATAATATATATATATATATCTATATATATATATATATATATATATATATTTATATATATATATAGATATATCTATATACATATATATATATACATATATATATATACATAAAATATAATATATCTGTATATATATATATATATATATTATATAATATCTACATACATACTTACATACATATTTACATCGATAGATAGATTAATATATACATATATACATACATACATGCATGCATGCATACATACATACCTGTATGAACAAAATGATATGAAGTAGAAAGGTAGGTCTTCAGAGAGACAGAATGGTAGACATGTTATGATAAATAAGTGCTTGCCTCTAGAGAATGTATTTTTGTTGATCAACGTGTGTGTATTCCGCTAACTGAACTACGACATTTTTACGACCACTAACCTTCATAATCACATGACTTACTGAATCTGAATATATATAACTACCAAGGGTCATGTATATGAAAAGTTTAAGCAGTAGATATAATACTTATTTATTTGTAGAATGAAAACTGCTGCTCGGAGAGGTAGATTCGGAAGTGTCTACTCACAAGAGAGTTTCAATATGTAGATGTTAAATCATTGACTCTTTAATTGCCAAATGCTCTAAAACATTGTCTATAACACTCTAAACATTTTATCTTGTATATTGTGTTTTAACCATGTTATGACCTAAATCATGCATAACTCTATTCACTGTCATTAAACTTTCTGGATATGTTCTAGTATTGAAGTGTATCACCTTTAAACACATATCATTGACATAAACGAAACTCGAAATCCGAATATCCTCAAAGTATCCTATGGTGTACAGCTAAAATATAGAGTGTGGAATGCATTAGATGTTGATTTTAACTTCGAGGGATTGTGTGTCGATTATTTGGACCGCAATGCTCAATTAATATTTAACTTAACAATTCCGAACTGGATGAAAGGCAAAGTCGGCCTCGGTGAATTTCGATGTCAGAACGTGAGAACGTTTGCCCGGCGAACTAACTATTCTTCAAGCTCACTGTAAATATTGTGCATAATCAGACATCCGTATTCTCATTAGCCTTGCCTGTTATTTTAACTACATAAATGAGTATAGTACTCACTGTCATGAAATAATTAAGAAGTGAAAAAGAAATAATGCTGTTACAGTTCATATTATCCACGTCAATTACGGCTTCTTTTATAAGTTGAACGTATCAAAAGATTATGATATCAGACAATGTAACAATGTAAGATAAACGAGCAAAATATATTCAAGGTATTCATGGAAGAAAAATCATAGGTGTTTGAAAAGGCGTAGAAAGGGTTATGTGACATTTAAATGAATTCCAGGACGTCTAGTTCAGTTTAATGAAGACATCCTTCATCCAGAACTTAAAATGGTTCTTTGCATTACGATTATTATACCAGAAACTGAGTTAAAGACATCGCACGATTAACTGGTGTATTCAACGGTTTAGAAATATGCTTAAATTTGAAAAAATATTTCAGGAAATTTGACTGAAAATGTCCACGCAGCGGCTTGTAGACATCTTTAGTGCTTTGCATCACACTCTAGTGAGCTCGTATTTAGCATCGTTTGAGAGATTAGTGATTGGTAATAGTAATAATAATAAAAAGACTGGTAAATGACGTGGGCAATTACTTAGCGGATGAGATCTGGTTACACCAGACAGCAGTGGCTATCAAAACTGACTCCACATTCCGCAACAATATTAAAAAGGGGAAGATGTTTCCGTAAACTTGTTTTGCATTGTACGTAAGCCTGCTATCCAAATCTATTGAGTACAATTTACTTTCCACCTCTTTGCCGATCCTATTCTATCTTCAATTAAGTGATAATACAAAATCCTTTCCCTCAAAATCTATTTTATACAACAAGTAATTGTATTCTCTTTTTGGAGACATCTCAGCATTTTGTACAAATTTAAAGTTAAATCGCGTAGATTTCATTCAGTTATCATCACCAACTTGCTTTTAAGAGCCTGCGAAAGTTAATATACATTGATTGCCTTCGAGAGGCGAAATTCTTTTAATTATAACGCATTAACCAAAGAGATAAATAGGTTATAGAATTACTTGGCCACTCTGTTTTTAACGAAACGTTCAAGTCTTTGTTTGATATTAGCGGAGTCTATTACTTGCGAGTTTTTAGGCGACGTCTTTCTCCAGCGTGAGGATACATTTCACTCTCATTTTCACGAGTCGCGGAGGCATTATAAAGCATCATAGGCATAACATTTTCTCCTAAAAATTAGACGGAATGAATGAGGCTGAACAGCACGTTATACTTATATTAAAATTAGGTTTAGCAAGTTTCATGTCAGTTTAATGCGACTATCATCAATTATGATTCTTCTACAATATTATGCAGATTATACCAATCTAAATAGCTTTAACAGAGATATGAGATTCGTATGAATATATTACATCCATTCAGACATTTAAATTTGGCTTTCAACATTTCTATTGATTTTTTTAAATGTAAAAATTTTGCAAAAGAAAATTTTTGTAGTCGTAGAATTTTGAAATGACGTTTACGAAGATAAAAATAACTTCTATATTTGAAACCAGAAACCGGAATCCGGCATCGGCGTTTAATATGTAATAATGTGTTACTTATGATGATAAACTAGGTTTTAAATCATTCTTTTCTGACTGGGGTGAACGATGACAGAGAGAAGTGAATCCTGTAATGTATATTCTGTACACCGATTGATCAAGTATTAAATTTTTAATATTACTCTGACGGCATTTTCAAAACAGAAAGTAAATTGACGAATGGGGTACTACTCAACACTGCAAAATCATTAAGTTGAAGAATAGCAAAGTAAGACTTCATATTGTCGGTTTTAAAGAATTTATACGTGCGTATATATATATATATATATATATATAACGGGAAGCTTTATGAAAATAAACAAAAGACGAAGGCAGGTGGAAAACAAACGAACAATTGTATTAGTATGGCGCTCAGGAAATATAAATAAAACCTCTTTACGTTCGAGCCTACGCTCTTCAACAGAAAGATACACAGAGAGAGAAAAACACAGAAAGAAGGAGAGAAAAAAATGCGTGCAGTAGCTAACGAATCAACATGGCGATCTGGCGATATATATATATATATATATATATATCATGGCGATATATTATATATATATATATATATATATTATAATATATATATATATATATACACATATATATTTATATAGGAGTGAGTCAGTGTGTGTGTGTGTGTTTGTATATGCGTGTCTGTGTACATGCACACATACCAATTATATGGCTTTGAAGACATATGAACTGATAGTTTACGAGAGGTATGCCAGCTGACAGACATATACACTGTTCTTTAGTATTACTGAACAATAGCGATTCATCAAGTGAATTCATAGCAACTTGCATCGTGCCAAACTGCAGATATATGTTGTTAACCAATAGTAGTGCTTGCATCAAATGAGTTAGATCTCTATGTAAAGTCTCGCCGTGGGTGATTTCAACGAAATTTCAGTTTTTCATTTCCATCATTTTAGTCTGGAACCCGTTTAATACCAACAAGCAACACGTCAATTTACGGTTATGCGGTGGATTTGCTTATATATATATATATATATATATATATATATCACGTGATCACGTGACCGACCAGACCATCAGATGTTTTTACACATCGCTGGTCACAATGCGTTCGCATCGTTTTAGCCTTCGAATGACGGCACCCCGCTGGCTAAGCGAGCAGGCCAACAGAAGAAAGAGTGGGAGAAAGAGTGGTGAAAGAGTACAGCAGGGATCACCCCCCCCCCTGCCGGAGCATCGTGGAGCTTTTAGGTGTTTCGCTCAATAAACACTCACAACGCCCGGTCTGGGAATCGAAACCGGGCCCTAACCACTAGGCCATTGCGCCTCCATATATATATATATATATGTGTGTGTGTGTGTGTGTGTGTGCGTGTGTATGTGTGTGTGTGTGTGTGTGTGTGTGTGTACAGGCATGCAGGAAGTGAATTGAGGCATTTAATCCTTTAATTTTCAAAAGCTTTATTTAATACGCAAATTGAATAATTGAAATGTAATCGACATGTAGTACTATATACTTTAGTATTTAGTTGACATTCCCTTTACAGTTTTTAAATTCAGATTACCCAACAATACGACCTCTTTGGAAATCTGGCAGTTCAGCTGAATATTTTGTGCGTGGCATGGTTACTCTTCGCAAATGTTTAATATAATGGTACCTGGAATGGAAAATAATTATTACATGGAAATTATACACCACTGAAAAGATATTAAGAGGCTTACATCACAAATTTTGAAAAATAAATGTGTCTATTTACTTCCTGCACGTCTGTGCATATACTTTTTCACTTCCTGACCGTTAAACTAATACATCTTTTTGTTGCCTACACCACCTGCTTTCGTCTTTTGTTTTCTTTTCGTGAATGTTCCCCATATATATATATATATATATATATATATATATATATATATATATATATATATATCACCGTGATCACCGTGATCGACCAGGCTATCAGATGTTGCTACACATGCGCTTTGCATTGTTTTAGCTTCCTTCAAATGACGCCACCCCGCTGGCTAATCGAGCAGGCCAACAGAAGAAAGAGTGAGAGAAAGTTGCGGTGAAAGAGTACAGCAGGGATTGACACCACCCACTGCCGGAGACTCGTGGAGCTTTTAGGTGTTTCCGCGCAATAAACACTCACAACGCCCGGTCTTGTAATCGAAATCGCGATGCTACGACCGCGAGTCTGCTGCGCTAACCACTGGGCCATTACGCCTCCACACACACATTTCTTTATATGTTTGTCTGTCTGTCAGTCTCTGTCTCTCTCTCTCTCTCTCTCCGCAAACACACACACACACATATAAATACATGTACGAATTCTTGATCCTTACAGCGTGCATGCCGCATTTCCTCACCAGTTTGCCTATATCATGTATCAAGCTATTTCATCGACGTCACTTAGGAAGCCACAGCGTTTCATCACCTTTCAAAGACGATGCCATCTTTCGTAAAGATCAGATTATAGATATAACAAAATAGCATTTCCCTATATTGCTGATGCTCTGAAGGATTTTCTTAATGGCAGGTACATCAGACAACCATATGCCTGCGTGTCAAACATATTATTTATTCGAAACATATCATATTTACAGGAGAAAAATGATGAGAAGATTCAGAAACGAGAAAATAAAAAGGAGCATATAAGTTCTGATATATAAGATAAAATTTCTTTCTTTAAATTATTTTGTTGTAAAGTCTTCAGAGAAAGGATTTCTAGATAAAATCTGAAATATGATTTTTTTTTTATTCCTTCACCTACATTTTGTGGAGATGATTTAAATCAGGAGTCATGATATCATAAACGCACCCATTTGTTACCAAACTCGCGAAAAAAACACCTTCGCACACACAAGCTACACTTGCGAAATTTCCACGAGTTATGCTAGCAAAAAAACTGATAACTCTAGTTGTTTGTTATTCTTTGACGGTGGAGACGATGTGAACGAATGTCAAATTGTGAGGTAGGTACATGAGAGAGGGAGAGAGAGAGAGAGAGAGAGAGAGAGAGAGAGAGAGAGAAAGACAGAAAGAAAGAAAGAAAGGAAGAAAGACAGAAAGAGAGATGGAGACAGAAGTAATGCAGGAACGTGAGATGTATTTTGTTTGAAGTTTTAGATAAGGTGGTGTCGGTTGTAGACAGAAGAGGATAACATGATACACATGCAGAATCATACATACTCGCACACATACGCATTATTATATGGATGTATATATACACACATACATTGAGAAATATAAGCGTTTGTTGTGGAGATGAATTTGGAAGGTTCTTGAATTTTGAAGCTGATGTACTGGAAATAGTCGGGAAATAGTGTAGCGCAAATGGAAATAGTCGGAAGGCGTCGGTAAGCAATATTTTTAGTTTTGTATGCTGAGGTTTAAAAACATATCATTTTAATGTTAAAATAGCCATCGGCCAATCATACTTACATTAAATACATCATTCAATGTAGAATTTACTGTTATATTCATGGGAGATAATTAACAACAGTATTTAAAACGAAATATATATCGTAGGAGACGAAATTTAATCCTAGTAGCTACTGGCAAATGTCACCCAATGTACTCCTGCTTCGTTGGCCTTCGTTGTGGATATACTCTTTCCAGACGAACAACGCAGTATAATTGCATTCTAACAGCGCATTTACTCGAACAATGATACCTAAATGGCTATTTTCATTTAATATTACATCTCTTGGATATAATTAATTTATTCAGCCGGGTGGCTGTTTACAATAACAGTGGATAATTTTCGCTAATTTCCAAAGAACTGCTGAGGAAAAATCTACTTGACGCATACGGTTCACTATGAGGACAGGACATTGAAGAAGCGCGTTGAGGCGGAATTACATCTTGTGATCTCGTCCGATGCCTTTGGTATGATATACAACATCTTCCGATATAATGCTTTGTACACTATACGTCCAGAATTGGTATTATCTCTGTCTAATAGCACTGTAAATTAGACTTTCAATGATGTAGTATCTGCATTAAGTACGATATTTTGATTACTATTTGAACTTTATATTTCTTCTGCATGTATCCGCCATTTCCAGTTGAGTGGCCATTCAAAAATTCAATAAATATTTTAAAGACTTTTTCTCTCTACCACAGGAGAGAGGTTTCGACTATGCACACGGTTGGCTGTGAATAGACGCCAATGGGAAAGTCTAAGTTTAAAATTCTTGCTAACTTCTGCTTGGACGATTCTTGTGTTCGTGTCTGTTTATATGAGATGTCTTCTGCAGACGACTTCCGCAGTTGTAAATTTGAAAATTTGATTTTTACCGATGGATTTATATTGAGTACGATACGAAGTCGTTGTTTTGAATTACTTTTATTAGATACAATACACACACACACGCACACACGCACACACACACACATATATATATATATATATATATTTGCGCATGTGCTCCTGCACGCGTGTACATAAGTATGTGCTTTTGTGTATGTTTGAGCGTGCCTGGGTTTTGTATTTGCAGTTATACACAATCACACGCATATGCACCCACATCTTCGTAAATATATATATATATATATATATATATATATCTTTATATATATATATATATTATATATACATACACATACATATATATATGAGTAATATATATATATATATATACATACATAGATTATATATATATATGAGTAATATATATATATATATATATATATAGTATTCTTTTTATACGCATGCATTAAAGTGTCTTACTAGGCGTATGGTTATGTGTGTGTGTGTTGTGTGTATGTGTATGTGTGTGCATGTGTATGTGTGTGTATGTGTATGTGTGTGTATGTGTATGTGTATGTGTGTGTATGTGTATGTGTATGTCTGTAAGAGTACACGCACTTAGATAAGGATAAGTTGGCTTGATATATCTATTATACTTGTAGCAACATTTCATGCTAAATCTACTATCGTCTCTTAACGAGAAAACGGATTGTCATATCAAGAAACCGCGAGGGCCAGAATCTACGTACACTGAGGAAAGCAGATATATTTACTAACATTGTAGCAAATAAATTGTATTTGACTACTTAAGTATATCACCCCAAAGAATTCAAAAATATTACAAATATTTCGAAAATAAAATGTAAAACCAACGAAAAATATTAATATTCATTCCAGTAATCAATTTAGAATATGTAAATCTAATCCCAACTGTGAATTGAAGAATCTCTCTCTCTCTCTATATATATATATATATGTATATATATAAAATATTATTAGAGACAAAACCACTATTTTGCAAAACAAACAAGGAAAGACTTAATCAATACATAAAATTTTAATAAATAGTGAAAAAAACCGCCACTACAATCGTTTCTTGTCTTGATCGACAATCTTCAGGTGGACTTCCAATAATTCAGTTACAAATTATATATAGTGTTGTGTGTGTGTGTGTGTGGTGTGTGTGTGGGTGTGTACTCATACACACATGCAAGCACGCACACATTCATATATGTGTACAAATATATATATTAGTATATATATATATATATATATATATATATGTATATATATAAAATTATATACATATAATATATATATATATATACAATACATACATACATACATACATAACATACATACATACATACATACATACATACTTACGATTACATATATATCTGGCTGTGTGTTTAATTCCACATCATCGTGTGAGCGTATGAGTGTGTGAATGTAAATATATACTAACTTTCGCCGTTAGAAATATAGTGAAGGAGGGACTGAACTGCTCGAATCCTAGTTCCGAAATGTCGATGTAAGCTAAACGTATTCAAATAGATATCTCAGGTTCCACCATCAGACGAACGCTTAACATATATATAGGCTTGCAGCACTTAGTATAGTTTGTATATATGTGATAACGATTTAGCGATACAGAAATTTCTCGTAGTAGGATGTGAGTTCTATCATTGCTGACAAACATATATACACCGTAGCATGATTCAGGTATATTCCATTAATAAATGGATATTTTAGATTGAAATGACCAACATATGTGAGGTTGCATGCTAGGCACATCTAGGTAGCCGCATACGCCCCATAAATTATATTTGAGCTTAATATACGTACACAATTCTTGAAGGGGACCAATGTAAGCAGTATTATCACAATTTCTACTGCACTGGGAATACAAGGTGTTTTATAAAATTATGACGTAAGGTATTTCACTCCAAGCCTGGCATATATGTTCATTTATAGGTTCATGATTTAAGTCTTAGACATTTGGTGAAATACTTTGATGAACGAATGAACGTCAGTAGCTTAGATTTAATCTAAAAGTTGGAAAAACGAGAAAAAAATAACTTATGAATATTGTGTGGCACATATGTATCGAATGTATTTTTACATACTTTCTTCTCCTGAAAATATGATGCATTCAGGATCAATAATATTATGTTGGACACTAAGGAATATTTTTTTCTTTTATGCATATGTATTTTGTCAGCTGTTCCTGTCATCAGGAGAATCCTATATCCTATCATCTGTATTGGGAGTAGTTTTAATCTTTATATCTATCAAAAGCACTTATCGTAATATGGCATCGGCTTCTAAAGGTGAGGAAACTGCTGTGGTTTTTCGAGGTAACATCGATGAAAGTAACCTGATATATATAATGGAGAAAATGGTGTGAAAACACAATCATTCACATAGTGACACTTAAGCGAATTCATACATATCTTCAAATATGTATATATTCATACACACACACACAGACCCACGCACAGACATATATATATATATAAACGCACATATACATACGTACATGTCTATGGATATTCAACTGCATGGTTGCACGGGCTATGTGTATGGCTTTACAAGCGAATATGTATTCTCAAGAAGATACTGAGGCTAAATAGATACAAAGTGAAACACTTTTATATAAGTAGACATGTTGAAATATGAAAATATGTAGCATCAATACCTGTTATACACAGCTGAATGTATTTCCCATCTAAAAAAGATAGCAAATGGAAGGACTAATAAGTTTAAACTAAAACGTAATAAACATTAAATATATAAGTAAATAAAAATTTGTAAATTTATTATTAAACTGATTCTTCAATGAAACTAATTCTGTGTATAATAAAGCAAATAGTAACTACTTGTCGTCAGAATAGAAGTCAGAGTTTCGAATATCGGAGTTAAAAGCATCGATGCATTTTCATCGACTATTCGGTTACCTTAATAGGTATGAAAAAAATATATAATAGTTATAAAATATAAAAAATATAATAAATACGCGTAACCACATTCTCACAATAGATAGAAACCTTCTGCGTTTGTAAAATCTGCATACGTATACACTATGTATGGATGTATGTATATATATATATATATTTATATATATATATATATATATATATATATATATAAATTATATATAGAGGGCATAATTATACATACATGCCAGGAGGCATTATTATACATGCCAAACGCTAAGAGGGACAATCAGTCATTTCTACCAAAAATATTACTAATCCCACCGAATGCAATTTTTCAAAGTAAGACATTTAAAAATATAGGCCTGTATCACAGTGATTTCATACTTACGTAATCATCAGCAGGCCTGAATGTATTATAAATAAACAACGACCCTGCCTCGCTTGAGCCGACAGCTAACTGATCACATCAACGAAGCACATGGGTTAGTTATATATATTACATCCGGGTGAATGGCAGACTTTTACAAAATTGCATTTCGGGAGAGAGGAAAGTTTTTTCGGAATAAAAATTTGCAATTAAGGACAACTACTTAATAAGGAAAACTTAACAAGAAATTGTCAGGTAGATAGCGTAAAAACCTCATAAGAGAAAAAAATTTCGAAATAATTATTTCTTATTGAACATATTAATTTATATATAGAGGCATAATTATACATACATGCCAGGAGGCATTATATATACATGCCAAAAACGCTAAGAGGGACAATCAGTCATTTCTACCAAAAATATTACTAATCCCACCGAATGCAATTTTTTCAAGTAAGACATTTAAAAATATAGGCCGTATCACAGTGATTTCATACTTACGTAATCATCAGCAGGCCTGAATGTATTATAAATAAACAACGACCCTGCCTCGCTTAAGCCGAACAGCTAACTGATCAACATCAACGAAGCACATGGGTGAGTTTATATATATTACATCCGGGTGAATGGCAGACTTTACAAAATTGCATTCGGGAGAGGAAAAGTTTTTTCGGAATAAAAATTTTGCAATTAAGACAACTACTTAATAAGGAAAACTTAACAAGAAATTGTCAGGTAGATAGCGTAAAAACCTCATAAGAGAAAAAAATTTCGAAAATAATTATTTCTTATTGAACCATATTAATTTATATATAGAGGGCATAATTATACATACATGCAGGAGGCATTATATATACATGCCAAACGCTAAGAGGGACAATCAGTCATTTCTACCAAAAATATTACTAATCCACCGAATGCATTTTTCAAAGTAAGACATTTAAAAATATGGCCTGTATCACAGTGATTTCATACTTACGTAATCATCAGCAGCCTGAATGTATAATAAAAACAACGACCCTGCCTCGCTAAGCCGAACAGCTAACTGATCAACATCAACGAAGCACATGGGTGAGTTTATATATATTACATCTCGGGTGAATGGCAGAACTTTACAAAAATTGCATTTCGGGAGAGGAAAAGGTTTTTTCGGAAATAAAAATTTTTGCAATTAAGGACAAACTACTTAATAAGGAAACTTAACAAGAAAATTGTCAGGTAGATAGCGTAAAAACCTCCTAGAGAAAAAAAATTTCGAAAATAATTATTTCTTATTGAACATATTAATTTATAATAGAGGGCATAATTATACCATACATGCCAGGAGGCATTATATATACATGCCAAACGCTAAGAGGGACAATCAGTCATTTCTACCAAAAAATTACTAATCCCACCGAATGCAATTTTCAAAGTAAGACATTTAAAAATATAGGCCTGTATCACAGTGATTTCATACTTACGTAATCATCAGCAGGCCTGAATGTATTATAAATAAACAACGACCCTGCCTCGCTTAAGCCGAACAGCTAACTGATCAACATCACGAAGCACAGGGTGAGTTAATATATATTACATCCGGGTGAATGCAGACTTTTACAAAATTGCATTTCGGGAGAGGAAAAGTTTTTTATATATATATATATAGATATATATATATATAATATATAGATATATATATAATAAGCACATACACACAATTTTACATGCTTATATACACATCTCTATACACACATTCGCATATATATATATATATATATCACGTGATCACGTGACCGACCAGACCAGCAGATGTTACACATCGCTGGTCAGAATGCGTTCGCATTGTTTTAGCCTTTGAATGATGCCACCCCGCTGGCTAAGCGAGCAGGCCAACAGAAGAAAGAGTGGTGAAAGAGTACAGCAGGGATCACCACCCCCTGCCGGAGCGTCGTGGAGCTTTTAGGTGTTTTCGCTCAATAAACACTCACAACGGCCGGTCTGGGAATCGACACCGCGATCCTACGACCGCGACATGTATATATATATATATAATATATATATATATATATAATATATATACATGTATATGCATATGTATGTATAAATACACACATACATGCGTAAACATATACGCAACCGTATCATCACACAGATATATGCCTACATTTATATTAGGCATTTACACAAATAAATATACCCTTACCCAAACGTAAACATACGCATATTTGCACACTCGCAAAGTTGAATATTTACACTCGCCGCATACATGAATATACATATATGTACAGATATCTAGAGGTACGCACACACACATACACACACGCACATATACATATACACCCTCCTATCTATCAGCATACCTACAACCGCAGATATACAAGCGTATGTACACACATAACACATAAAGAAAGGAGACATGTATATGACAGTCGCCCTCATGCACCGGATACAGTCTTACACCCATATGCACACATATACGCGCACACATATATAAACATGCTCACACATACGCATTTAATACTCTTTACTCTCTTTTACTCTTTTACTTGTTTCAGTCATTTGACTGCGGCCATGCTGGAGCACCGCCTTTAGTCGAGCAAATCGACCCCGGGACTTATACTTTGTAAGCCCAGTACTTATTCTATCGTTCTCTTTTGCAGAACCGATAAGTGACGGGGACGTAAACACACCAGCATCGGTTGTCAAGCAATGCTAGGGGGACAAACACAGACAAAGAAACACACACACACACACACAAATATATATATATATATATATAATATATATACCTATATACGACAGGCTTCTTTCAGTTTCCGTCTACCAATTCCACTCACAAGGCATGGTCGGCCCGGGCTATAGCAGAAGACACTTGCCCAAGATGCCACGCAGTGGGACTGAACCCGGAACCATGTGGTTGGTAAGAAAGCTACTTACCACATATACTTATGTATACATATACTCTCACGCGTATACAATCACACGATTAAAAATGGAAAAAATTGAAAAAAATATATATATATACATATATATATATAATATATATATATATTATATATAACATGAAATATTGTACAGGGACTTGTACAGGGACATAATAAAAAGAAAACTAGGTTCTATCCGTGATCTTGGAGGGCCCAAAACCGTAACAAGAAGGTTTCTATCTATTGTGAGAATATGGCTGCGTGTATTTTTTAATACATTCTTTTATTTTTTATATTCTATTTCTTTCATACTTTTCATTAACTTACAGCCGATTCGGCCATATGCTTGAGTATCACTAAAGAACTTCTTCGATGGTTGAAATATTACCTAAATGGGTCTGAAATATTCGTATTTTAATGTCACTCTTGGCATTACATTTAATGTTGTTTGAATCTATTGGGCTATATATATATAGGAGGTAATAAGAGGTAATGGTGCAAGTGAGACCCAAATGTGTCAGGTAATACTGTATAAGTGCAATGAATTGAACATAATTAAATTCCAGCTTCGGTGCCTATGCGAATAAGTGGGCCAACTTAGGTCATATGTCAGCGTATATAAAAAGAATCTTCATAATGAGAGATAAAAGAGACAAAGAGTGTTTAGATTTTAGAACATATATAAATAAGAACTTCCATAAGAAGTTCTATTTATAAAAGTTCTAAAATCTACACAGCCTTTGTTTTTTTTATCTCATTACGAAAAAAATTATATATAATATATATAGACAAAACATCGAAACACGAAGGATTGAAATAAGATGTCACTACTGTTAATATCATCTATGGATAAAATTTTAAATTACTGGTATGAACATAGGTGGTTCACAGGCATATAGCACTATTAAGCTATAATATTCTCTTTAGCATGACGCATAAGAATGCAGAAAAATATTGACCAATTAGAAATAAGAGTTAAAATCTTAATTAAATTACCATAAAAACACTAAAATAACGGGAAGAGTTAATATACTCAAAAGCACACCTATGAAAGACTATGCTATTTGGATATATTAATTCTTTCTGTTTCCTCACCTAGCGTTATTTCTCTGCTATTTTAGTACTTTAGGGTTTAATTAAGATTTTACCTCTTATTTCTAGCAGGTTAATGCTTTTCTGCATTCTTATGCTTCGTACAAATTTGTGTGTGAGTGTATATATATATATTCATTTTTTTTTTTTGAGATTGATGAAATTATTAAGTGCTACATACCTTCTCAATCACAAGTCAATCATATACACAGCCACTCAAATATAGAGTAAAAGCAGTTGTAAGCTACTGAACCTCAGTAGCTAATGGTGTATTCCTTTTCCATGTTATATATATATATGTGTGTGTGTGTATGTATGTATATATACTAGTTAAATATTTTACTTTTATGTCCTCACTTCAGTAAATACATTATTTTGTGTTTGATGAGGGAGGGAATGATTATATTAAAAAAAAAATCTGTGTTATAGGGGTTTCCTTTAAATTCAGCAGATGGAAATTACAAATATGCTACGGAATTATATTACCATAATATGAAAAAACCTTCATTTTGGTTTTGACATATTGATATATTTAAGGAATGTTAGCGTGGGATATTTTGTGTTCGATGTTGTTTTCAAATATTTCCCTGTGGTTAGTAAAGTGAATATAAAATAGGAACGTATCAAACATTCGCTACTCATCATTTATTTCCTTATTTTAACGACATCGAACTTAAAACTCTGATACCAAATTTAATGAGAATTCTTTTGGGAGAAGTCTTTTGAACCATGATTATACGAATGGACGCAGTGATTTTTAGCTGAGGAAATATATTTCTGTGAAAACAAGGATGAGTATTGTAGGACATTAAAATACTTTGCTGTGATATAAAAAATTTACTGAAGCTATCTGGGAAAATAATGGAAACATTCCATGTAATTTTTGTTACTGAAATGTTGTAAATTATTTGCATGCTCCCTTTATGATTCAACTCTGTCAATTGACAGGCTTCATTAACAGACAACCGTGAAAAATGGTTATGTTTGTTTTAAGCACAAAGTGAGAAGCCAGAGGAAATTGCATTCAACGTATTTCTACGAGGGTTATTTTTGAATAGTTACATCCAATTTAAATGTGAAGCCGAACAGCAAAGACAGATAAAATAATTAAATATATAAACACACACACAAAAAAAAATCAAGAACAAACTTTATTCAATTTCCCTCAGATCAATGATATGGCTAATTGAACGGAAATACGCCGTTTATTTAAGTTGCGACGTTCTTCTTAGCAAAGCCCTAATTTGATAATTTATTTTAGCCTACGGTAATTTCCTTTGGGAAAAGCTGCTAATGAGGTGTGTTGATGCGTTTTGCTATTCAGCAAATATCTCTTGGGGAGAATAGCAATATTTGGTTAATATTGTTTCAAATACACAGCGGATATTTGTGGCACCGGATCAAACTATAGCGAATCGACTGAGACTCCGTAGCTAAACTGTTGAAATATGCTATTAATAATATCATTGTTAACCCTGCTGCAAACTTTTTCATACTTTCGATATTTTAGAACAAATGAAATATATGACAAACGTTTGTGTATGTTTTAAAATCAAAAATAAATACGATAAAGACTAACCGTTATAATGTGTGTTCCTGTTAGTACCCAGAGCTCAAATTCTAAAAATATTAAAGTGACAATAACTTTTTGTCCCATATATTCGAAACCAGCTGATACAGAATATCAAGACTCAGAATATTAACTTGCCCTTCCGTCTCAATCGTATATATCGTGATACGAAACATAAAGATTTCTGTATTCTGCAAGGTATGCCCGATATAGGTGATATCGCCCTAAATACACGAAATTGTTAATATCAAAGTTTCCGTTGGAAGTACATTCTATAATATTACAAAAAAGAAAGTCTCTTTCTCAAATCGTTGTTGGTGTTTTAAGTAAAAGTGAAATTCCCTGTCCTTCTAAACTAATCTCTAAAGAGTGTATGTGAAACATTTCTACTCTTGCGTCCTGTATACTAAGACAAAAAGATCTTTACTTATATATATTACTGGTTCATAGTTCCATTTGCGAAAAATATAAGGGTAATTTAGTTGAAACCTTATACAAACTTTTCTCTCAACACTTAACTAAGGAAAATAGATCATATTATTAAACCTAGTCTTCAAAGAAACTTCATTCCATAATTTCATCATATATTACATATACATATATATATATATATATATGAAATAACGTTTTATTAAACAACGCATACATTCAAAAACGCCCACATATAAGATTGTAGTAGGTCAGCCAACACGTCAAATAACAGTCACAATAAGAAAATTAAAATTAAATTAATTAATTTAATTTCTGCAATTGAACTAATTGGATGGGGAAACGGGTGTAGGAAAGAATTTTATTATTTGGATTTGAATATCTTTCATAATCTGATATCTACACGTCAATTTCCTCATTTGTTGCTTTTCTCATTCATATATATATATATATATATATATATATATATATAATATATATATATATATATATATATATATATTATATATATATAATATATATATATATATATATATATATATATATATATATATATATATATATATATATATATATATATTAGCTTACAAGCGGCCCATTCCGGCGGAGTTTGAGCTACCTCCTGTAGAGGGTGCTTCATTGGACCCTGGGCCCAACAGTGATACTATAGGCATGAATACATACTAGATTCTTCTTAAACTTGTTCAATATTTTTCAAGTAATGAACAATTTTCATCAAAACGCTGATATAATTTGTCGACTTGTTGAAAAGCTGCATGATAAACATTTTTCTTTGTCTCTCTGTTTAGGGTAATGTACAATTTTTTTCTGTCTAACCTCTTTCATTCTCTCTCTCTCTCTCTCTCTCTCTCTCTTTCACTTTTTCTGTTCATTGTTTTCAACCATCACCAGTACCACTTTCGCCACTGTCACTGCCAAAACAAACCATGATGTAGAAAAGAAAGCTATCTCCAGCAAATAACCATCAACATGTAGCGGTGCTGAGACGGCGAGCTGGCAGAATGAATACCATGCCAGGTGAAATGCTTAGCGGCATCCCGTCCTTCTTTACGGTTTGAGTTCAAATTCCGCTAATGTCGTCTTTGCCTGCCATCCTCTTGGAGTTGATAAAATAAGTACCAGTAGAACATGCAATCGACTTATCCACTCCCCGAAATTGCTGACCTCTTCCCAAAACAGTGCCGATACTCCACTGTATTAACTGGGTTGACAGAAATTCAATCCTCGACTTTCCTGCTGCGTTGCTCTGGAACCAGCATATATTTTGCTAAAATGCTTCTTATTTCCCGTACCAATATATTTTGGCATAATCTACAATTAAGAAATCTGTCGGTACATTGTTTCTGAAATATTCTGCACGAAAATATCTCTCTGCTTCTTCAGTTATTATTGCAGACATTTTAAAGCAACTATTCAACACAAATATTATATAATTCAGAGTGGTACACAGTTTCCTCTAGAACACTATAAAGGAAAACGTATCCGAGTTACACAAAATGGTATTCATTTCTGCAAGCATATACATATGTTTGTTTACAGCAGTATTCTAATAGTAATTGTAATGACGATTAAGAGGCAGCGATGACCGCATCATTAGCGACTGCGATGAGCTGATAAGAATGATGACAGTGATGATAATGACGAGGATGATGACGACAATGACGGCGACGATGACGATGATGATGATGAAATGATGAAATGAAGATAATGAAGATGCCTAAGATGTTTATGATAATAAATATGCTGCAGATTGAAGCTGATGTTAGTGAGTGCGATTAAAATAAATACCGTAAAATCCATAAATAATTAGTGATAGAGATGTAGTCGACAAAAGTGAATAGCTATCTTTTTATCGTTCTTCGAAAATAAAATTCAACTCACAATGATTGTAATGTTTGTAAGACGCTAGAGACAAAACGATTATTGTAGATATAAATTATAATACTAATATCAATATGGATCTCAAAGTCGGTGAGTTGGCAGAGTCGCGAGCAAGCCTAGCCGAACGTTTAGCAGTGTTTCATCTGCCTTTATGTTCTGAGTTCGAAGAGTTACTCTCTCATGCTTTCGGGGTCAGGAAAATAAGAACTATTCGAGTATTTTCTCCGAAACCCTGTCCCTGTACCAAAATTTGAGACCTATATTAATAACGATCAAAAAAATTACTATTTGTAAATTTCCCAATGAGAGATATTCAACAACAGTACTCTAGAGTAAAGATTATTTGCCAGTATAACATGGCAGTCCTGGTTTAGGACGACTGTTACTGTAATTTAACCCCAGGAGACATCGTCTGCAGCTGGCTATACTACATGATCTGTCCTTATATTTTCGAAGAAGGTCGTTTAGCACCTGCTCTCAGCTCAAAACAATGTCTGTGTATCGCGATTTCCAGGGAAAGAGAACAATCTAAATCGTGATACAAAGATATTATTTTGAGCTGAGTAGTGGGGCTAAAAGCCCTTGTTCAAAAATATACGCACAGATTATGTCGTATAGCCAGCTGCAGACGATGTCTCCTGGTGCTAAATTACAGCAACAATTGCCCTAAAGCAGGACTGCCATGTTATGTTCGCAATCAATCTTTAATCTAATGACGATCTATAACGTTGCTACAGAGACTCAATTCTTCATACCCGATGTTGACAACTGAATTGATGGAATATAGAATATTAATTATTTGTTCTGACACTAAAGAAAGATGAAAAGAAACATGCAGAATAAATACGAATGGGAAATTCAAAGCAAATCTCAAAATATTTCGAAAAGCAGGGTCGATCTAATTTCGCCGAAATATTTTTCTACTGATTCTCTCATAGTGCATAGTGATTCTGATATTTCAGAATTACAACTATTAGTGGTTTGGAGTTTAACTGCTCTTTCTACTGAGTCGAATGTCCTATTATGGTTATTCCTTATATATTTGAATGTATATTATATAGTCTATTGACTATTTTTTGTCTCTCACTTGACCGCTGGTAGCGGAGAATTTTTCTAGAATTTTTTGCTACCCTAAAATTTATTAATTAATGATTTTTTGGTTAATTTTGCAATTAAATCGGCAGTTTATATTTGCTGCTGAGAAAACCGCGCGAGTGTGGTGGATTTTGAAAAGTTATAGCATATAGACTCGAAGCATGGTTATTATCGCTTCGTGGCTATATGGTAGTCCTTGGTTTTCTGCTGAAGAGACATGCCAGTTGTAAATAAATTTAATTTATTTATTAAAGATTGCCGAAACTATGCATAGTCCAGAAAGGAGAGGGTAAACGTTTTTATTTCTCTTTCCATTTCAGAATTACTACTATTAATGGTTTAGAGTTTAACTGTTCTTTCTAGTGAGTCGAATGTCCTATTATGGCCATTCCTTATATATTCGAATGTGTATTATATAGTCTATTGACTATTTTTTTCTTTCTCACTTGACCGCTGGTAGCAGAGAATTTTTCTAGAATTTGTTGCTACCCTAAAATTAATTAATTATATATATATATATATATATATATATATATATATATATATATATATATATATATATATATATATATATATATATCTATATATATATATATATGTATATACATATATATATGAAAAAACAAGTCAGGGTAGAAAATGCTAAAATAATTTTATAAAGAACATTTCAGTACCGGTTTCAGTCATTGAGACCTTTTCAACTGTAACAATTAAATAATTAAATTTAGAAAAATTAAAAGAAAAGTTTTTTCTTAAAAGAATATTTGTATAGTGTTCATATATAAGTGGCATTTTCCTTGTTTCTGCTTTTCTCTGTCTCTCTTGTTTATCTCTTGTGAGTTTGAGGTCGTTGTGAATTCTTGGTAGGGAAGAAGAAGCAGGGGGAAGAGGAGAAGGGGAGGAAGAAGACGAGGAATTTGGGAATGTTTTGATTATAGTATTTTGAATGGTCAGTGGAGGCTAGCAGTTGCTGTTCAATTCATGAAAATATTTCTAGTTTTATATATAGAATTTGCGTAGGTGTTATACTAGAAAGCATTAGTAATAAAGTTAGGAAGGCGAAGGAAGAAGGGAGAGAAGAAGAAGAGAAGAAGAAGAAGAAGAAGAAGATGATGATGATGATGATGATGATGATGATGATGAAGATGAGGATGATGATGATGATGAAGAAGAAGAAAAAGAAGAAGAAGAAGAAAAGAAGAAGAAGAAGAAGAAGGGAGAATATGAATGAGTGAAAGTAGTGAGGTGTTGGATGACTTAAAGTTGGCATTTTAGGTCATATATATATAATCAGAGAAACATATATCTGTGTATTTAAATATGCCTCGTGTCATTTTATTAGTTTCTAACGTTTATAAGTATGTCATATTCAAATAATATTTTAGATAATATTCAGGTAATAAATAATCCTTTCTACTGTAGGCACAAGGCCGAAAATTTTGGGGGAAGGGATCCAGTCGATTAGAACGTTTTCAGTACGCAACTGGTACTTATTTAATCGATCACGAAAGGATGAAAGGCAAATTCGACCTCAGCGGAATTTGAACTCAGAACGTAAAGAAGGAACGAAATACCGCGAAGCATTTCGCCCGGCATGGTAATGATTCTGCCAGTTCGGTAGCTTTCTGGTAATAAATAATAAAGTTAATATAGAAGGCGGTTAGGAGACAGACTCGTTACCATGCTAAGCGCAAAGCTTAGAGGTGTTTCGTCCGCCATTAGGTTCTAAGCTCAAATTCCGTTGAGGTCATCTTTGCCTTTTTTCATTTCATTCTACATATCAGTTGAGCATTGGGCTCAATATAATCGACTTAACTACTCCTGTGTAAGAGAATACGAAAACTGCCTCACTGTTCTAAGCCATTTCGAGTCTTTGTTGCATAGTAGGCTCATTGATCTTGTATGGTGTCAAGCACAAACTCACAGCGTCCATATCGAACCGTTGTTGGAGAGAACATGCTGAGGCCCACGATCTGCAGTGGAGTGAAGAGAAACGATTTAATCCAACTCATTTTTAAATGTTCTAATTCAAAAAAATATATTGAGACATGTACTTTTTTCTATAGGACTGTAAACGTTGAAATAAGCATCTTGTTTGCAATATTACAATATAAAGGTAGTATATACGTCACTAAAGTTACTGGGATTACTAGTCAGCCCTATTGGTAGAAATAAGAGTTAAAACAACTCATATCCGCGAGAAGCACTTAACTTTATGATTGAAAAGGAAGGCAATTTCCCTCAGCGTCAAGAGATAGCCAGACCACAGTGACCTCGCATTTATATTAATGGTCGTCAGTGACTATCACTTAGGTTAAACACATCTTATCGTAGAAATCATACGCTGATGTCATAAATGTTGCAAGTGAAAATCATAAAAAATACGGTTGGCGCGTTCGTAGTTTTTCAACCGAAAGGCAGAAATATATGCGTCAGCAAAATGAGCACCAGTGCTGCTAGAAATAAGAGTTAAATCAACTACCACCTATACAGATTGTTTATGTTCCTTCTGAATTTACTTCATAGAATGGTATTTCTCTCTAACATTTAATGCATTACCGTCTCTACCCAAAACTTTTTATCCTTCTGTCAATCTTTCCTCGTCTCTGTCTCTCTCTATTTCCAGCCTTGATTTCCGTTTCTTTAGAACAAACACTAACTTCCAAACCGTCACATGTATTGTAACTGAAAATAAAATTGTATCCTCGAACTCTTTCCTTTCAATGCTGCCATTTTGTATGTGGTTTTTCATCTGTTTTCGACATCTTTAGAATTTGCTCAAACACAGATATACAAACATATACGCACATATATGTTTGTGTATAAATGGGCTGCTGTGTGTATATATATTCATTTGAAGAGAATGTACTCCAATGTCTACTTGTTTATTTCGCAATTCTAAATACGCCTGTATTTTGATATCAATGCCTAATGAAATTCATTCTTTGTATCTTATATATCTTATATAATTCTTATTGTAAGTGATTTTGCAATTCTTTCAGTCATAAATCGATCTGATAAGTACAGAATTCAATATATACAATTTAAATGCAAATATGAAAATAATAGCTTCGATTATTGGCAAATATCTAGAAAGCTATAGAAAATTCACAAGTTATCTTAAAGTTCTACACATTACCAGTTCTTTTATCTAAGTTGAGTTTTTCAAGTTCACAGAAGTACCTCTGAAGGATGCATTTTCGATATGAGAATACATTACAGTCTTCATATAGCATATTTATATATCGCAAATGTATACTTCAAGTGAACTGTTAGAATTATTGATATTTATTTTAAATATATACTTGATTTAGCTACGACAGTTTGATGTGAAGGAAATTTTAATGATAATGAAAAATAAATATATGTGTATATTTGTAATTTTACTTTATACCTGGTGATAACAATAATTCTCTTGAATTAAAGACCAAGAGAATTAAAACGCGAAGACAGGTGGTGGTGGTGGTGGTGGTAGAGTATGTTACGGCGGAATTTATGGCGAATCTTGTCTCTCACAATATAAAACCATTTCTCATGGCAGCAGCAGACAAAATAGAAAAGGTGTTGCTTCGGATGAAATTGAAGGAGTTGCTCTGGAACTAACACTCAGATGCACGAAACTCCCACTTGCGGACAGCAATCTCGAACGCGATAGTGGTGAACGGGGATTAGATTATATTTAACTGTAATTTTGTCAACCCTGCTAAATCACTGACTTAAAAGAAGACGAAAGGGATTACTTATGGACGTAGGTAGGTCTCAGACGGGAGAAAAAATTTAAGAAGGAAGAATGTCTTAGGAAACAAAGTCTCGTTTAATTTTATTTAAAATTCCAAGAGGAAAGAATTGGCACAATTTCTTGGTATATGGTATCTGTGTTAAAACACATGTGGTGATACACATTGTGTTCGGGATTTCTTTTTTTTTTTGTAACCCTAGTCCAGCTCCGAATGGGCAGATATATAACTGAATATCTTCCTGTTTTTCCTAGATATTTTATATAAAGAGCTTACGTGTATATTTCTAATACAGCTCGATATGGTTGTAGAAAAATTTGTTTGCTATCCTTGCTTAATGAAACAAATGCGCAAAGCCACATGTTTGGATCTGAATTTATATTCCGAAGCAAGTAGAGCCAAACAAAGAATGTTGAAATATAAACATAAGTTGTATGTTTAGTCTATGGCTAATTAAGAGTGAGACAGTAGTTCAGACAATAAACGTGAAAGAAACCGCAGGGCCAAAATAGAAACTCGTTTACAAAAAGAACAATTATGTTGAAACGAAATAGTTCTATAGTAAACGATTGTGAAAGAAGTATTTGTAAGACAAAATACCCCAATCTTCAAAATTAATGAACTTTTATGGTTACTGACTGTAGCTACGTGCCTGCATGTATATATGTAGGTAGTGCTTGAATGAATCAAATCACAAAGGCACACATAAATGCAAATATGCTCAATATATTTGCATCGAGTTTTTCTATTAGCTTTAATAATGATTTCTAACACGACAACCGAAATAGGAGTTGAATTGGAAGGATAAGGTCTAATAGTCCACCTATAGCCTGTTATCCAACATTGCTTACAGACTCACCTCTATTTCATCAACAACACAATCATTTGGATGACTACTATTGCTGGTGCAAACACCAGACTAATCAGGAGCCAGAAACGTTAGCTCGCCGGGCGAAATGCTTAGCGGTACTTCGTCTGCCGTTACGTCTGAGTTCAAATTTCGCCGAGGTCGACTTTGCCTTAAAGAGCGTGCAGTAAATAGTTGATAAAAAACACTCAGTAAATCAGACAAAAAACAAAGAACAACAACGCGAGGACGTAACACATGCAGATTATTAATAAGACGCTGAAGAAGGAAAGAGTGACTGTTTTAAATTTCGAGCATAGCTCTTAATCCGAAACAGGAGACTAGGGAATGTTCAAAATGAGATTTCGCCCAACCTGAACACTAAATTTCTCCTGTTTCCGGAAAAAGCTATGCTCCAAACGTAAAACAATCACCCTTTCCTTCCTTCTCACGCTGTTGTTCATTATGGTATTTTTCTCTGTTTCTTACACAACTATATATATCTATCTATACATATATACATGCATATATATATATAGGGAGAGTTTACGAAAAAACAAAAGACGAAGGCAGGTGGAGTACAAAACAAACAGATGTATTAGTATAACGCTCAGGAATAGAAAAAAAGTCTTTTACGTTTCGAGCCTATGCTTCTCTACAGAGGGACACAGAAAAACAAGAGAGAAAAAATGTGTGTAGTGCTAACGATCTATCATGGCGACTGATATATATATATATATATATTATATATATATATATATATATATTATATATATATATATATATATATATAAACTTTCAT
>NC_043008.1:40267441-40282441 GCF_006345805.1 Octopus sinensis
GTTTGTTGAGAATGGAGGGCAGGAGTGAGTTGAGAGCACATAGCTGTGTATGGTCATAAATATTGTGAAGGTTTTAGTAATATAGAGTAACTGTCTATAAAGGAGGCTGGTCCCAAATCAAGGGGCAAGACGTTAATAAAACCTATCATGTCAGTACAGAGGGCATTTAATCATGTGGTACTATGGGTAATTGTTTATAAACAATATTGTTATGTTGTATAAAGTCATAATTTAAGATGATCAAAAATGATAGTATAACCTAAATAGATAACATGTGTATATATTCCAATTTTCAACATTAAAAAGGGATGATTACATAAAATTTGTTTAATATTATTTCATGTACTTAATTATTTACTTATTAGGTGGTTTCTATAAAGACTGCTCTGGGTATTTACTTATGGAATACTGTGGTGATAAATCATGCTATCTATATATTAATTATAATCTAAGAATCAGGAAAAAGTTGTATACGTTTACACACACATTTTTATCTATGTGCACACATGCAATAGACACAAATATCTATACGTTATTATAGATATATTATAATCACCTCTCAAAGACTTAAGTAACTAGAGAGTTTATATCTTTCTTTAAGAACAGTAATAACTTATAGGGGATAAGAGGTTAATAGGTAAATATTTCAAAATAAGAAAACAAAATAAGGAATTATAGAGAATAGCAAGAAAATATATATAACTTACATTTTAAAGTGACAGAGTATTAAAATTTCAGGTTGTGGGGAGATAATGATAACCTCAAAGAAGAAGCAATATGTATGGGAATAGTGAGTACATTTGGAGGTATTCAGACTGAAGAGGAATTTTATAAGTTGTAAAGTTACCGGTGCTATTACATACATGCTTTTATAGTTTCCCAGGGGTATATAATTAGGAGGCTTACATAAAAGCCATTACAAAAATACATAATATGATAGTAGCGAAACATCATAGAAAGAAACAAGTAGTTTAATCAAAAACACGATGAAGTCAGACTAACTAGACATATTCAATGCACTTTAATTCATCATATCCCATGATTTTATCCCATGATTTCAAAAATAATACTACAGAGTAAACTCAAATCAGATACGACACTAAAAATTAATTTCCATCGTCTACGTTCCCGTATAACACCTATAAACACTAATTTCAAAAATATTTAAATGTACCGTTGACCCTATGTACGCATGATGCCCTTAGGTCTAATCTATTATTAATCAGGCTCTCTGGTTTCTATACTCCAAAATCTCATAAGTTTCCATAGAGCACAGCTCTCACCCCACTATCGCTATAAGTTTGCACTTTCTTTATTATATCCTATTTAAGACTAAAATCGATTCCTGTTAACGTCAGTTCCCAAATCTTGCTAGATAAGGACGCACAATTGGTTTTATGTTTGATAAATGGTTAATAATACATTTAAAAAAAAATTTATTGAACAGCTTATGTATTTAAAGTTAGCAGCTACACTTATGATTGTACATTTATATATTACGTGTGGGATTTTTTTTTTTGATTTGATTTGGTTTTATAAATGTATATATATCATACATATAATATATACATATATATATATACAAATTAATATATATATATATATATATATATATATATAGATATATATATATATCATATATATATATATATATATATATATACATATATACATACAACATATATATATTATATATATATATATATATATATATATAGGCGCAGAGTGGCTGTGTGGTAAGTAGCTTGCTTACCAACCACATGGTTCCTGGTTCAGTCCCACTGCGTGGCAACTTGGGCAAGTGTCTTCTGCTATAGCCTCGGACCGACCAATGCCTTGTGAGTGGATTTGGTAGACGGAATCTGAAAGAAGCCTGTCGTATATATGTTATATATATATATGTGTGTGTGTCTGTGTTTGTCCCCCCCCCCCCAACATCACTTGACAACCGATGCTGGTGTGTTTGCGTCCCCGTCACTTAGCGGTTCGGCAAAAGAGACCGATAGAATAAGTACTGGGCTTACAAAGAATAAGTCCCGGGGGTTGATTTGCTCGTCTAAAGGCGGTGCTCCAGCATGGCCGCAGTCAAATGACTGAAACAAGTTATAGAGTAAAAGAGTAAAAAGAGTATATATATATATAATAATATTAGGGAATAAAATTGGATTTAATCCTAAATCTAAGTTTTCCCTGTAAGTTTGGATTTATTAATTCACTGTTTGATTTGCCTAATAGTGGTTTTATCTCTAATTTAATATAATATATATATATATATATATATATATAATATATCTATGTGTGTGTGTGATATATATATATATTATATTATATATATACACACACACACATATATTATATATATATATATTATATATATATATATATATATATACACACATATATATATATATATATATATATATATATATTATATTAAATTAGAGATAAAACCACTATTAGGCAAATCAAACAGTGAATTAATAAATCCAAACTACAGGGAAATCTATATATATATATATATATATTATATATATATATATATATATGTGTGTGTGTGTGTGTTTTTGTGTGTGTGTGTGTATGTGTGTGTGTGTGTGTGTGTGTGTGTGTGTGTGTGTGTTTGTATGTGTGTGTAGGGAACCTGATACTTCTCATAAATCTGCTAATAAGCTCCTCGCTCTGGTTGGGAATTTCAGAAAATGGTAATATTTCGCTAAATATTATCCCCGGGTTACCATTTGCTTCTATACTTCGCTATTCGGTTGCTTCAAAATAATACGAGCCTCTTCCATTTTTACTGTTATTGTTTTGTATTATTCCACGGTTTTAATTTCCAATGTTCAATAAAAGCCAAACATTTCATACGTAATTTTCGGTATATTTCCCTATGTATTCTCTTTATAACCAATGGCACACTGAGGGTGTCTTTCTTTTAACTTGGAGTGTCTTTATTTTTAAAAAAAAGCAGAAAAGATATCTACGCCTCAAGCCAAGGAGAATATAATCAAAATAAAAATATTTTTTTTTGTCTTTATTTATCTCAACTAAAAGATAAAATGAATTTGACACCCCAAAAATCATTAAAATGTTTGGCTCTTTCCTGGCATAGATTTAAATCGGAAATCGGTAAGAATGATATTGCTGTCGCTTCTCTAACTTATTCTTTACCCCAGCTCCGCTTTCATCGAAGAAACATATAAACAGAGAAAGCGTCATGGACGAAACAGACAATTGTTTGTAATATCTAGTACTGTCGCATCGAATGGCTTCTACCACATCTTTCAGGCCTGTAGTATGTTATTTGAGAAATGTGTAACTGCAAGTTTAAAAGTCTAGAGAGAGCGTAAGTGCTGCTTCGAGGTCTCATAGTATGTTTGATCTCATGACTCGTTAAATAGAAATTAAATAATGTAATTGCTTTGATGTGTTTTTGATACAATGCCTTACTCAACATTTGAGATTTAAATCAGTTATTTGCGGTTTTCGCCTCAATACGAAAGAGAATATCCTAAAAGTTCCAAAAGTTATAGCTGTTCTCTTTCCAAAATATTCTTTAGATATTTTACCAAGACATGTCGAAGGACCTTTGAAAATCAGACTACTTTTGCATGTATATGTTTTCGCAGATTCCCATCTAATAAGAAACTAAGTTTGTGTAGAAATAATATGAAAAGTTATGTTCTTGAAATTAATCGGTGATTCTACTGAATTTACAGTAAGAAATATATAGATGCTCAACATATTTAAAATGTATGTGAATGGGCTTATATTTTTTGCAAACGCAAATAACTCACACAGCTATATACGCACATAAAGTTACAATCTGTCAAAGAACTTACCTATATATTTAGGTATATATCTGTACGTATGCATGTGTGCGTCTGTGTATGCGTGTGAGAGTTAATGCATATCTATGTGAGACTGGTGTATGTATTGGGACATAAAGAATTCTAATATACAATGTCTGAAAAATGAATAAGAAGGTAGTGTGGTGTATAACATTGCACCTGAGAATACTTAAACACAAAACAGAACAGAAAATGAATAAAGCTTTAAAAATACCCTTTTACCGTAGTTATTCTTCGAATTCTCTGACCTTTAACAAAATACACGGTGAAGGTGAAGATAAACGTCTCTCAATGAAATCAGCCATTAAAATAAACACACGTATTTGCACACACTGAAGCCTTCTAAATAGATTGCAATAGGAGAAAAAAGTATTCATTCTTCATTTCTTTTTGTCATTTCATGTTATTTCATTTGCCAAATACGTTACACAATTTCCATTTCTATGAAACGATGATTATGATGATGATGATGATGATGATAATACTAATAATAATAACAACATTAATAATAGGACTAATAATACCGATTATCATCGTAATAACAATAATAGTAATGATTATGTTGACAACAACAGCTATAATAATAATAATAATAATAATAATAATAATAATAATAATAATGATGATAATAATAATAATAATAATAATAATAATGATAATAATAATAATAATAATAATAATAATAATATAATAATTAATAAATAATAATAATAATAATAATAATAATAATAATCAGACATGAATAAATAAATCTCACTTCTGTGTCACAAGTCAAGAATTTTAGAATGGAAAGCTTTTATTGAATTTCTACTAAACTAACTGCCATTATAGAGTCCAAACAGGAAGCAGATAGCAAAAAAGATCACATGGGTTCTCCAATTCACATTAATGGAGTAAATTTCGAAATATTGCGATCCTATTTAGACTTAATACATTGCCATGTTTCTTGAGGGAATTCACGGTTGAAATTTTGTTATTTTTTTTAAATATTATTTTCTGCATTATATCATTCAAATTCTTTGAGAATGTTTGGCTATAAAATTGTTTAGTGTTTATATAAAGTTTTTCTTCTCAACACAAATAATAGTTGCATATTTGGGAATGAGCTTTGTTAGAAATTAGACGTAAAATATAATAAATGTTATTCAATTGACTGTATAGCAGCGATGAGAATGTCGTATATACTTCGTAAAGGGAATTGTACACGTGATGTCAAATAAACAGAATCATGTTTTCTTCCGTTTCATTCCTAGATTCTGAAAAACTTCGATATGTTATTTATATGAAGACAAGCTTCTTACGACTAGGTACTATGAATTCCGATATGTAATGTTAAGGTCAAATGAGGAGGTTCAAGATCCAGGCCCTTCTGAAATGCGTCATCCGAACAAAGAAAATGAAATTCCAACTCTTGATTGAGCACCATTATCTCATTGTAAATCCCTGTACTAAGAAGATAGATATATACCATAAAAAACATTTTCGTATATACAGGCATTAAAAGCATATTTTACGTTACAAGAATCGATTGAAACAAACCTGATTCCATTAATTTTCAGATGCACGCGCATTCTGTTATGAAATTTACTTGAAAACATACATTTTATGAAAACATACAATTTATTTGAAAACATACATTTTAAGGAAACAGGACACAACGTAACTGGGTACAAAACAATATATTTAAATAGGTCAGCCTTTCATATAGAAATAATCAGAGCTCAAAAGAGATGTGGAACATATTTCAAAAATAGTTGAAACGATAATCAAGTGTTATACCAATAGTAAACTATTGTGATATGCTATTGTTTTGTATTATTCCGCGGTTTTAATTTCCTATGTTCAATAAAAGCCAAACATTTCATACGTAATTTTTGCTATATTTCCCTATGTATACTCTTTATAACCAATGGCACACTGAGGGTGTCTTTCTTTTAACTTAGATTGTCTTTATTTTAAAAAGAAAAGCGGAAAAGATAACTACGGATGCTTAGCAAGGCAGGAATTCGAGAATTCGGAACCCTTTTAACACACATATATAATTTTATCTTAACGTTTTTCTCTTTGTCTACCTCTATCTTTCTCCGATCTCTCACCCTCCCTCTCTCCATCTCTATCTGTCTGAGTATATGCAAACATTTCTGTGTGCTTTATGTCTCGTTTCCGTCAATGGAATGCAACTATGCTGAGGCGCCATCATCAAATATTGAGTAGAACAAAACGAACAATAAATTGTTTTAATGTCTGACGTTTATTCTAAAGTCTTCTTTCTCAGACCGCTAAATTACGGGAATACAAGCAACCCAACATCGGTCCTGGTTGGGAGGGACACGCATAAAAAATATACACACACATGTATATATATATAGGAGTGGCTGTGTGGGAAGTAGCTTGCTAACCAACCACATGGTTCCGGGTTCAGTCCCACTGCGGGGCATCTTGGGCAAGTGTCTTCTGCTATAGCCCCGGGCCGACCAATGCCTGGTGAGTAGATTTGGTAGACGGAAACTGAAAGAAGCCTGTCGTATATATGTATATATATATGTGTGTGCATGTGTGTGTGTGTTTGTCCGCCTAGCATTGCTTGACAACCGATGCTGGTGTGTTTACGTCCCCGTCACATAGCGGTTCGGCAAAAGAGACCGATAGAATAAGTACTGGGCTTACAAAGAATAAGTCCCGGGGTCGATTTGCTCGACTAAAGGCGGTGCTCCAGCATGGCCGCAGTCAAATGACTGAAACATGTAAAAGAGTAAAAGAGTATATGTACTCTCTCTCTCTCTCTCTCTCTCTCTCTCTCTCTCACACACACACACATGTATGTATGACAAGAACTAATTTTCGTTTCATTTTATGGTAACAAACAAGAGGTGCTCAAGTGAAATTGACACAGACAAAAACAATCTTTCATTAGAGAAGAAAAATCAAATTCGGGCCAACGACACTGTATAACCCCACGCTTCTATACATTGTATCATATACAAATAATACTATGGCCTTCAATATATAAAAAAAAAAACACATAAGCACAGAAGGTAAAAAAAATTATATATATCAAAATACAAGAAAAATTATATACCAATCAACTAAAATAGGTGATCAAAATGAATTAATAAGATATCAATCGACTAAGAATGCGTTAACCCCTCGATTAAAAGTATATCCAAATAGTTTTTTTTTTTAATGAAGCAATCCATGGTAGGTTCGCTATCCATGGAGCGTAATAGACTTCCAAAGAAAAACAAACAGGTAGGTCAAACTCAACATCTATAGGCAATTCTGGAGTCCACCGCCGCGCTCCAATTGCAAGTTAAGGTGCATCTCGGCAATGACGCCCTCATCTGGATGAGCAAAGCCTTCTCGGAACTTCACAATCCAATTGTTCACAAACAAGAAGCTACCCTACTTTTTGGTACTATCTTACGCTCCTTGGATACCGGGCATACCATGGATTGCTTCATTTTTAAAAACGAATTATTTCGATATATTTTTAAGCGAACACTAAAATTTTTAATCGATTTGTATATATATTTTCTTGACAGGACTTTCTATATATTTTTATAAGTACATATACATTTTTACATTCATTGCTTATATATGTATTGTTTTGTATGTTAAAGGTCATGGTTTTATTAGTATGTATATATATGTGCATATATATATGTATACATATATAGATAGACAGACACACGGACAGATAGACAGACAGACAGAGAGAAAGAGAGAGAGAGACAGATAGATCGATAGAAAGGCATATAGATAGATAGAGAGAGAGAGATAGAGATAGATAGATCGATAGATAGAGAGGGAGATAGATAGACCTGCACACACGCGTAAATATATACGCGTCTATATGAATTGTGCAAAATACCAGGCCAGCTGTGATATGTACTGGTAACTAATGTTATTCCTGTAATGACATAAACTATATTCCTTCATACTAATTAAACATCGACTGCACGCACTAGAGCAGTGGCTGTCAAATGTGGTCTATAATATGAATCTTGGGGATTCATACAAGATTTTGTTGTTAAAAATACGTGCTATAAATGGATTATATTTCTGCAATCAACAAAATATTTTAACATATTTTTATAGAAATGCTAAGAATATTTAATCATAAAATTATTATGAGATGTTTTAAAACATCGAATGTCTATGAGGGTTCAGTAGAGGAATATGAGAAACAGATGAATCCATAGGTAAAAAAAAAAAGAAAAAAATGTTGACAAGAAGGCACTAGAGTGTATATATCATTAATGCATTTGATAGATTGGTGCTTGCTCAATACCGTTTAAAATTATGAAACACTTTACCTGACAATTCAAAACTTGTACCGAGTTTGCTCCATGCCACGTTTCGTTGCAGCCATTCAAATCGTGAACTGTATCTAAAGTAAATGAAATCGTATCTGGACAAGTATCAAAGCGAACAGAAAATAATCAATGTTATGAAAGTGATTGATATGTCCCGGGAAAACTCACCTGACAATTCGTGTCTTAAGAAATGACCAATAGTATAATTTAATGCCGTAACATGTTGAGGGAAAAACGAAGTCGATTCGTGTTGTGGCAAATTTTGTAGCTCATGTATTGACAGGGTAACAAAAAATGAAACACGTACAAATTAGTCGTAACTTGCTTGATCGTTTGAAATGCAGATGGGAAGTGGTACAAAATTGGTAACACATACGAGATATACGATTATAATGTCGAATAACTAGCAGGTGCCTTCGTGCCAAGACTAATCGTCATCGTTCTCAACTGTTTTTTTTTCTTTTTTATTGGTGCGTTCTCATATATTATGAGTTTATTTCATCCTTGTGAGACCAACAATGTAGTGTTTTATTTCGGTTTACAAAGGCCAGACAGAGGTAAAATATACACTGGGAACCACATTCAAATTGCACATGTGCTCATTTATTGTATTAACCCTTTTATATTTGATAAAATATTATTTTATCCAAACCAATCAGTTTCAGCTACGTGAAGGCACTTTTCTGATTTCAATTTTCTTGCCATTTGTGTTTTACTTAACCTACATAAACATTTCGCTAAAACATTTGTATACTCCTGTTCCAATTCTGTTACTCGGCGTATATTTCATTGCACAGATTTTTTAATGTTATATTCTTGGGTTCACAATTAGTTGAGACCTTTTCAACTGTAACAAGTAAATAATTAAATTTAGAAAAATTAAAAGAAAAGTTTTTTTTTAAAGAATATTTGTATAATGTTCAAATATAAGTGGCATTTTCCTTGTTTCTACCTTTCTCCGTGTCTCTTGTTTACACTTGGTATGGAAGAAGAAGAAGAAGAAGAAGAAGAAGGAATACGAGGAGGAGGAGGAGACGGTGTGTAAGAATTTGGGATTGCCTTGATTGTCGCATTTTGAGAGGTCAGTGGCGGCTAGCAGTTGCTGATCAATTCATGAGAATATTTCTATTGAAAGGTTTGTTTATAGAATTTGCGTAGGTGTTATACTAAAAAGCATTAGTTATAAAGTTAGGAAGTAGAAGGGGGAGAAGAAGAAGAAGAAGAAGAGGGAGAAGAAAAAGAAGAAGAGGGAGAAGAAGAAGAAGATGATGTTGATGATGATGACGATGATGAAGGAGAAGAAGAAGAAGAAGAAGAAGAAGAAGAAGAAGAGGAAGAAGAACAGGAAGAAGAAGAAGAAGAAGAAGAAGAAGAATAAGAAGAAGAAGAAGAAGAAGAAGAAAGAGAAGGGAGATATGAATGAGTGGAAGTAGTGAGGTGTTGTATGACATAAAGTTGGCACGTTATGGGTTATAGCTGTGATTGGGGCTGATTTGTAATGGATTCTTAGGAATGTAATATTTTCGCGTGTATTTGAGTTATTCTAAATATATATCTACTCTTTTACTTGTTTCAGTCATTTGACTGCGGCCATGCTGGAGCACCGCCTCTAGTCGAGCAAATCGACCCCGGGACTTATTCTTTGTAAGTCCAGTACTTATTCTGTCGGTCTCTTTTGCCGAACCGCTAAGTGACGGGGACGTAAACACACCAGCATCGGTTGTCAAGCAATGCTAGGGGAACAAACACAGACACACAAACACACACAACATACATTATATATATATATATATATATATATATATATATATATATAAATATATACGACAGGCTTCTTTCAGTTTCCGTCTACCAAATCCACTCACAAGGCATTGGTCGGCCCGGGGCTATAGCAGAATACACTCGCCCAAGATGCCACGCAGTGGGACTGAACCTGGAACCATGTGATTGGTTTGCAAGCTACTTACCACACAGCCACTCCTGCGCCTAAGACACAAGATACGGATGGATTCAAGTAATGCGGCAGTACTCATAAAAAAACCCCTGATAGAATATATAGTAATAAAAATGAGAAATGGATAAGTCCAAATTCTGCATTATTTTCTGCGAATATTGCATTAATGCATACATGTAAGTAATTTATGTATTCTTAAATATGATAATGTCATCAAAATCTCTGTCATTTATGAAGTTACAAAGATATATATGCGTGTGTGTGTGTGAAAGTAGTATGTATATATAATTATGTTCTTCGGCTACCTTCATTTTGAAAGTCGTCTACAGAAATTATTTATGCCTAATAGATCATGATCATGATATAATCCACGGAAGTAAATGCAACAATCGCAAAGGTTTATTCTTCTTCATCTTCTCATGGTTTTTTAATAGATTTAAAGCTCGGTCTTCTCACAGCAAGAGCATGTTATTTATGAAACAAAGGACAATGCGCTTGATTGATTTATGAAACAAAGGACGATGCGCTTGATTGATATATATCAATGAATTTTTAAATATTGCTGTAAATTTACTTTCATTGTGTCTTTCCCTCTGAAAGTATGCCATTGATTAATTCCTTTTAATGGAGATAGAGGATTTACATTTTGAATGTATGGCATAGAAAGTCCTTGCGTAATAATAATCAATTAAAATGTCATGTAGCTAATCACGAAACAAATACTAATTGAACGAAAGGTCGGTTTCTCGATCACACTTGATTAATGGGACATATACGTAATTTCCTGTCTCCCTGAGTAAGAATCTAACCTGCACTCGGAATTTTTCTATTAACATGTAATCAAGTTGAAGATTTTGTCACCGGGTTTTGTGTTCCGCACAGAATTTATGAATTGGATACAAGACAATATTCATATAATATTTCATTTCCATATATACACTGCTATATCTTGATGTCGTTTCTTCTTGTTATATTTCTATCGGTAGCTTAGTACTTGTGATAACGAGAAGGCAATCATCGCCATGAAATAGCGTACAACGATTAGTGCATAAAGAAAATATAGTAGAATACTTATTTTAGTTATTTTGGTAGATCAGAATATCAATATTTCATCCTTTACAGGTTTTAAAGCTCATGGTTTCTATTAGAATTAATATTAAATTTAGGTGCTATTATTTACATTCATAGGGAACATGAGCGATTTCTTCGCTCTAAAGAAAATACGGATGCAAAGTTTATTAAATTTGGGTGCTATTATTTACAACATTTTCTATATTACTATATATTTCTTTATTACCCACAAGGGGCTAACCATAGAGGGGACAAACAAGGACAAAGTATTAAGTCGATTATATCGACCCAAGTGCGTAACTGATACTTAATTTATCGTCCCCGAAAGGATGAAAGGCAAAGTCGACCTCGGCGGAATTTGAACTCAGAACGTAAAGGCAGACAAAATACGGCTGCGCATTTCGCCCGGCGTGCTAACGTTTCTGCCAGCTCGCAGCCTTCTATATTACTATAATATTTCTATATTACTATGACATACTTGGAATTTGGAAGTGTATTATTTTATTTATTAGACCGATTCATTTATACATGTCTTGCAACACATGTAAATCTTTATCGATAGATTAATTCGGGCTGCATTTGGCATTTTTGGTGTAAGATGTAAAGATTTGCAGTGCTGTACATTCTGTACTGACATGCAATAACATAGTTTTAATTTCAGATTATGTCTGTAGATCATAATCTAAATGATTCAGACTTTTCTTTTGTATGAAATAATTACTCAGTTGTCATATTCATATATCATTCTGTAATCGTAAATACTATCTAATCAAGGATTAAATTACGTTGTTTATACATTTGTGTCACCTTTATGGCATTTGTATGAGAGCGTACATAATTAAGTACCTGGCATCTGACCAAATATATTCCACTAGTCTTGTTTCATACGTAATGTCTAAATACTGAGGGGTCACACATCGTTTTCGAAAGCAACGCCCACGGTTGAGGTTCACATAAATACATATGTAAATATATATGTACTTGTGTGAGTAAGCGCATGCATGTGTATTATATACTTATATGCATGATTATGTAAGATATCCACATTCATACAGGTATATATAGTAAATTTAATGAAAACACAATTCAAAAAAGGAATAAAAAACGAACAGAAAAAAATGAACACGAGGACGTGCACAAGAATTATAGTAGTTGATGAAAGGAGAGAGTTTATTAACGTTTCATGAAGATACACACACACACTATATATATATATATATATATATATATATATATATATATATATATATATATATATATATATATATGTATATATAGAGCAGATTTCATTCAGTCTCCATCTAAGAATTCCACTCCGAAGGCATTTTTCCATCTGAGGCTATATTAGAAGACACATGCCCAAGATACATGCAGTGAGACTGAACCCGGAACTATAAGTTTGAGAAGCATGCTCCTTACCACTCAGACATGTCTGTGCCTAGTTATATATATATATATATATATATATATATGCTTGTATAAATTTTCGGTCTGTAGATATATTCTGCATGACTGAATGTCTGTCTGCCATTCTGTAGAGCAAAGAAATGCTTTAGATAATTGCACTTACTATGAATAGTTCTACGGCTATTCATATGATACAACATTCATAATCGAATTAATTATGCCGGATAATGATTGTAAGTCAATGCAGTGAAACTATACCACACGGACTGCAGGCCGTTATCTATAATAAAACATACGTGCGCGTAAAAGCATACATAAACTCGTACACCATATAAATAATATCTGCGTGCGTATTTGTTTAAGCTTATAATTAATGTTCAAATGAAATTCACATGATGTTTAATGTTATTTACTGCTTTGAAGTAAATGTAATTATTAGTTCGATGTACTTTATAAAATTGAAAAGTACAATGTACCAGAATGTACATATCACCTTTGAAAAGGAAGCTAATACAATTCTTGCCCAAAAAAATATATAGTACATATTTATTCTAATCCTCTTACACGCATTTGCTTTTTCTACTCATTGTTTTGCTCATATTCAAAAGGAAACAACAGATAATGGGGAAAACATTAAGTTTATTATCCTCGATGCCATCAGTATCATCTTTATTTGCAGACTTCCACACCCCCCATAATTATATAAGACCCACACCACACTCACTAACAACATTATACTTATCACTAACATCGCCGTTTCCGTTGCTGACGCTCATTGGCCGCATCAACGTCATCGCAGTCGTCGTAGTCATCATCGTCGTTATCATCAATCCCCTTATCTATGCCACATAAAGATAAACAGTTTAAATCTCAACAGTAATATAATTAATATGAACAAGTTTTCACAATAGGAAGTCCTTTGTTAGAAAACTCTCTTTGAACGGAAAATCCGTCTTATTTCATTTTACATAATTTGTTTTTATATAAAATATTCTCAACGTTCATGGGATCTGTTCCTTATTTTATATAATTTAACCATCGTAATACTGATTCTTTCACCATAGCCATCATGCTGAGTATACATCACGTGTCTCTACTAGGGAGAACCCCAATGTACTTTAGAAAATATACTTAAATAACAGCGTTTCGTATCCGTCACATCAAAATAAATATACGCAAGCGCATCTTTATCACTGGCCCTTGTCCATTAGTATAATTTCTTTTATATTACGGTTATGTCCAATTCGTTGCGAAAAGTTTAGTGGGTTGTCAAGATTCAACACCTCTTATACTATTATAGCAGTGGTTCAAAGAGTTGACTGCTCTGCACAATCTTATTTAGTATGTGCCTCTATTAATGTTTTAGGGAAATTACTGCATTCATTAATTTGTTATAGAAATTACGCATGTAAGGGGGTAAATAAAGAAACTTTTCGCAGCACCTGACTTGTTTTTTTTGCACTAAAATCTCAAGTTCCTACTAATATTCTAATCTCAAGAAAGAATGTTAATAAAGTGTTTCACGTTCAGAGTTTAACTTGTGAAAATTTGAAATTTCTCAAGAAACATAAATCGCGATATATGTAAATACCCAGCACTTACGCTAAAGACTACTCCACAAATACTAACATGTGCAGAGCTCATAACTTCCTGACAAGGGCACCCAGATTACGAAAACCTTTGCAAAGATAACGAAAGGAGGTTCAGAATTTGAATCCAGTAAATGACACCCATAGCAACTGAGCGAGAATAAATCACTGTCTTTTGTAGACGAAGCACTTGCCGTTGCTTTCGTACTAGGTATTATGAAAATGACTGTGAACACCATAGATCTATAAGAGAGTTATTCAGAGAAACAGAAAGCGTATACGTGAAGGACTCTTTCAATCAATCCTAGCTTCTATAGACCGGCGTTCTTAATTATTTGCGAACATTTGATATATAAATTAATCCTGAGCATGTGTGAGTTAAGAACTATTGCCCTCTGAAATTAAATGTGATCTGGTATTCTGGTATTCTGGTATTTGGGCAACGTCGCTGCATAAAGCATTTTTGATGCATTAAGTTGTTGTTCAAAATTCTGAATATTACGAATTTACGCGTTCTTAACTCCTAAAAACTCTCAAGAGTCAAACAATAAATATACTGAAGGATCACAAACGATGGTGAAAATCAGTTTATGGTAGGAAATATCGTCAAATTCTATATCAGAAACCATACATAAGAACGATGAAGGAACACCAGTAAATACGATCAGTTAGTCGACAAATGAAGTGCGAATGGCAACTGCGCATTGGGAGTGGCTTAGAGAATTGCACTGGATAAAATTAGAAACGCACGCATGATTAATTATATGTGGAGGCGCATAGCTCGAAGATTAGAGCGTCGGACTTACAATCATGAA